>NW_022196898.1:23919257-23920320 GCF_008632895.1 Mastomys coucha
TGATTGAAATTATAACAAGATATCTGTTTCTTGATACTGTAGCCATGCCATATGCTTGTTGACATGTCTTTTTGTCATGATTATTACTTAGTCCTGAAACCATAAATCAAAATACGCTTTCTTCTTAAGTTGCTCTAGTGATAATATTTTATAACACCAACAAAGGAGTGAATAATACAGACATGATAAGCTTCACAATTATCCTTGAAAAAAAATACTACCTGGTAAAGCAAGTGGGAAAGGACGCTACCTAAGTGCTAATGTATTTGCTTAAAAATCTATGACACACAATGAAAACACCATCACTTGCATTTACTTTTAGAAAGGTAGACAAATGTCTTAATTTTACAGAAAATTCACTAATTCAGAGCTATCTCTGATTTTGAAAGTTTAATCCCTTACTTTGTTCATCATGTTACAGTGATTCCATGGATATTGGGCATAATACAATATAAAGTTGATGACCTACCATCACCCAACTAGTATGTTCTATACAAAGAGGTGCCTGTTAAAATAATATTGTGTGAATCTAGATAATCCAGGCTCAGACAAAAATGAAACAACATCAAAAAAATTCAACAAACAAAAACTAAAGCAAAATACTGTCTGTTCTCTTTCATGATGAAATACTAGTTTCTGACTGTTAAAAGTGTATCATGGAGGACTAAACACAGGTATAAAGTCAAAAACTTAGAAAGAGGAAGATGAGTTTAGGAGACAAAAGGGAAGACATTATCAATCAGAATTTATATATGAAAACTCCATCTGGAAACTTATTACTCTGCAGTATAATTTAGACAATAAAATATTAATTTTAAAAGGAAAAATATTTGAGAAACATACAAATGTTTCTGTTCATTTAGCCTCTGACATATTTGTCAATATAATTCTTTGGCTGGTGAAAGGGCTCAGCACATAAGGATGATCACCATAGAAGCTGAAAACATTAGCTTGAGTCATGGAATCAATGTAAAGGAGAAAAATAATTCTAGATAATTGTACTATAACTTCTTCATGTATGGCACGGCATGCCATTGTAATGCATACCAAACATATATACACA
>NW_022196898.1:23921538-23921799 GCF_008632895.1 Mastomys coucha
TTGTACTATAACTTCTTCATGTATGGCACGGCATGCCATTGTAATGCATACCAAACATATATACACACACTCACATACACACATATACCTCAATAAAAAGTACATATTAAATTTATAAAATATCAGACCTTCTTTAAATTAAGTATAGTAGAAAATAATTTTAAAATATAAATGTCATCTCTAAAACTTAGTTCTAAAAAAATTCATGTTATACTCATGACTTATGAAATTGTGTGAATGAAGCTAACTGATAGTCATCAT
>NW_022196898.1:23921810-23929689 GCF_008632895.1 Mastomys coucha
AGGGGAAACTGGGAAAGGAGAAATTCGCATGTAAATAAAGAAAATATCTAAAATAATTAAAAAAAAAATTAATGTGATACAAAGCAGGGCAATGTGAGTCAGGGGCATAGTACCACAGCTTGGGAGGGTGAAGCTAGAAGATTACCATATGTTCAAGGTTAACTTGGGCTGGGCTGCGTAAAAAGTGCCAAGACATGAAAAATGACTATGATAACATTGTTTCTATACTATGTAATACATCAGTTGTTGACTCTTGTGCATATACTTATTATTATATCATTATTGCACACACTCTATCTCCCAGGGAGTATTAGTGTAGTCTAGGGATTCATCTGTGATAAAACAAGACAATTTAAAAGAAACTATTTTTAGATGAATTATTTTACTAAGTAAAATATACTTTGGTTTTACCAGTGCTTGGCAATTTCTTTCTGTAGAAATGTGAAGAAACTGAAGCTTTCTGGTGTATCTAATTGCTGCTTGCTCAGGGAGAGTCCAAAATAAGCAACTGAGATAAATACATGGATGTAATTTTTATTTTTTTTCTAAACTTTAAGTTTAAAGTAGAATGTTTGTTTGTATTTGCAACAAGCAGCCCCCTGCAGACTTCATTTAGCTCTTATGTCATATCTTACATGCCTTGTGGATTGTGAGCACCATAATCATAATCATAATCATAATCATAATTGTATGCTATGATCTGAAGAATGGGTCCACACACTCCATCCTTCTTCAGTCCTTCATCTGACTTGGAACTTGTTGAGGGCTTCTTATACTTCATAGGTAGTTTGGGAAGCTACAAATTATATTCTAAAGAACTTTGATGTGGGTACAAAGTTTCAATTTAAAAAGTATGGATCCATTCTACCTCAATCAATAGGGATGAATGAATAGAAAGGAGACAATGACCTGACTAGAGATGCCAGCAAACCATGGGCTTTGGGAACAAAATGAAGTTAAGATCTAATGAAGCATTTAGGTCTGATAAGTCAGTCATGGCATTTAAGTCCCATGGAAACTGTCTCCCTTGCAGATTTATAACCACTTTTGTTAAGAATGAATTTTCCTGATATTCATTATTCTTTCTCAAATTTCCCATAAATCATATTTAAAGCTCATATGCTCACAAACTACTTTTTAAATTCAATTTTATCTGATTTTTAAAAAATTCCATCTTGTATGTATCATTAGCTATGAAATATATTAAATTAATAGTTCAATCAGGTTGTACACAGAAAATGGGAGTTTAAGATTACAGTAAACTAGAAAGAAGCATAGCTAAGAAATCAGAATGCAAGTCTTCCCTTAAGAATTCTCCTAATAATTTAGATCTTAACTCAAGTAACAAAGCATATTAACATAAAAAGAATAGCTTTGAACCCCCCCTTTTGTTGACAAGCTTAACAAGCCTGCATCTGTCATAATAATAGCATGTCATTCATTGCTGGTGTCTGATTTGTACAGGTTTTCTTCTTATAAAATGCATTTCATGTTGCCATTTTATCCTTATTATACTTTAACAACTAAATATTCTGTATTGACTTTAACAGAAAATGTTTTTCAAGTGAGTTAGTTAAATTTTAAGATGAGCAAAACATGCTGGGAAGATAGCTCAGTAGATAGCTCTCTCATCAGTTACAACTGAAATTTGGTGTTGGTGTTCCCACCCCTAGAACCCACATAAAATGCAGGCAAACATGAAAGCCTGCATGTTATTCAGCCATTCCTTATATGGAAACAAGAGGATCCCTTGAGCCAAACTGAAAAGTTAAACTAGCCAAATGGATAGATTCATAGAAAGATCTGACCTCAATAAATAACATAGCAAATGATCCAGAAAGATACCCAAAGTCAACCTCTGGATTACACAGACATTCTCTCTCTCTCTCTCTCTCTCTCTCTCTCTCTCTCTCTCTCTCTCTCTCTCTCTCTCTCTCTCTCTCTCTCTCTCTCTCTCTCTCTCTCTCTCTCTCTCTCTCTCTCTCTCTCTGTCTCTCTGTCTCTCTCTCTGTCTCTCTCTCTCTCACACACATACACACACACACAAACACACACACAAACACACACATACACACAGGATCTCACACAGATAAACACACTTGCACTTGCACATGCCACAGATGTATACATGTGATAACTATAAAACATACACAAGTTTTTTTGAGTTTGCCCTGTTTACAAGAAAGGAATATCCTGAGATGGTTCTACAAATTTGGGTTTTCTGATTTACATATCTGTTAAAAATTACAAATAAATAAATAAATAAACAGACCAACCAAAGCAAAAGTAAAAAACAAGCAAACAAAAAAGCACCAGCTGTCATGGAATTCAGGAACTTGCAGAGTTCCTTTACTCATATCCTGTTTGATTCATAGAGTGATCCAAACCCTTAGAAACTGCCTTCACCTGAGTAACTTGCCAGCGAGAGGATTCTCTGATTGTTTCAGATATGCCTTCATTGTGCTTTCCCCACTACTTCAACGTGTTGATTGATATTCCTCTCCTCTTGAAGTGAAAAACAAATAATTATAATTTTAAATCTTGGGAGATAATTTATCTGTCAACAAAATAGACATTAGATGATTTATTTCTATTTCGGCAAAGTAAAAACAAATTCATCTCTGGCTTTCTATATCCGTGGTTCTCAATGAAGCATGAAGCTTGTTACTAAAAGTGACTTATCTCCTTTTTTTTTTTTTGTCAAAGATTAATTCAATGTTGATTTTGTGTATGAGCATGGGAATGTGAAAGAAAATGTAAGTGTTCATACAAGTCAGAAGAGGATAAGAGATCCCTAGAGCTGGGATCACTGGCAGCTCTGAGCCAACTGACATGTTGGCTGGGAACTGAATTCAGATCTTTTCCACTGCAGTACCTGCTCCTTACCTCTGAGAGCCATCTCTTTAGCCCTTAAATTTTCAGTTTTAGCAACACTGATCTTCCACAAAGAGTAATTAAGATACTCTTAGGTAATTAAGTACATTAAGATAGTATTGAGTAAGAAAAAATATCATTAATTTTTATATTGCCATTGTCAGTCTAACTTCAGTCCTTTTAAAAAAAAAAAGATTTATTTACTATATATAAGTACACTGTAGCTATCTTCAGACACTCCAGAACAGGGCATCAGATCTCATTACAGATGGTTGTGAGCCACCATGTGGTTGCTGGGAATTGAAATGAGTACCTTTGGAAGAGCAGTCAGTGCTCTTAACCTCTGAGACATCACTCTAGTCCCCCTAACTTAAGTCTTATAATGTTAATATGATTTATATCTAAGGATTTCAAATATTACTATAAAGATTATGATTTAATTGTAAGAATAAAGTCATATTAGAGCTCATTAAGATGAAAGAATAGCAAAACAAGTTTCCTGTTTGAATACCACAGCAACAGAAAATAAGTAGAAACTTGTATAAGTAGCTCCTCATTGCCATCATGAAAATACATGGAAAGAGATGGCTTGTATCTCCTGACAGAGCTAAACTATACTGAATAATTGTGATTGCAATTTGTGCAGAAGTAATCAGTAATTTAATCAAATGGTTGAATTTGGCCAAAATAATATCTGATGGAGGCACTGATTTAGTTTGGGAATATACTTATATATAACTATCCATTAAATATAGAAGTTGATTTATTTTGCAGCATCATACAGTTATATATTTGTAAAAATGAATAGAATGAACATAGGTTTCTCTGAGTCAATGTAATTTCAATTTTTAAAAATTCACGAATACATATGAGAATTTGTATTTTACTAGAGGTACTTTTTAAAAGCATTATTTTTTGTATTTGCAGAATGATAGTTTTTTACTTAAATTCACTAAATATGACCAACTAATTTTTTTAAAAAATCATACTCTCACAGATTGAAGCCTCAATATTCTGAGTACAAATCATGCTAGCTATATTGATATAGAGTGAACGAAGTCATAGTTTTAAAAATATATAAATGTCTTTAGTGCTTACTGCACCCTAATTTCTCAAATAATTTTGAGTTTATCTACATTCTTTTCTTTCCTATATGTGTACAGTTTTTGTCTGTGAATATGTATGTGTGTTTCAGCAGAGAATTCTTATGTACCCTTATGTAGATGTATGGGTGCATGCAAGCCATAACATTTGTAGAGGTCAGAACACAAGGTCAGATATCAGTGTTTACCTTCCACTATGTTTGTGCCAAGGTCTCTTTGTTGTTTCACTCCTGTGTCCAGGAAAACTGGTTCTGGTCCTCAAAAGATGCTCCTGAGTCTGGCTTCTATAAAGAGCCCCTGAAATGACATATTTATCCCAGCACTACAGCTGGGATACCAATGTAGGTATTTTGGAGTCCAATTCAGGTCCTCATTCTTCTGCTAAGCCATGTCCCTAGCCTCTGGAGTCTATTAGTAGAAAACTACTTGAGAAATAATCCCATGTGTTGTATTTAAAACTATAAAAAATTACCATATATTTCAGAAAATAAAATCGCAAAAATATTTGTAACAATATCATTGTATTAAATAAAACATTGGTTGAATTTTTTAGTCTATTTAATCATTATATATTTCTTTAAGAATATTAACATATCCTATGAAACTTTTTGTACAATTTCAAATGATTTGTGGAATTTTTGACAACAGTTATTTTCTTTTCCTGAGGTGATTTTGTATTTTTTGTTCATACTTTATCTTTTTGTTTTTACTTTACAAGGTAGGGTTTCTCTACACAGCCCTGACTGTCCTGAAACTCACTCTGTAGACCAGGCTGTAATCTACCTGCTTCTGCCTTTTAAGTTCTGGAATTAAAGGAATGCACTATCACCATATGGCAATCCATACTATTTTATATTAAGCTTATAATGAAACTATCCATGCACATATGTATATACACAATCATGTTTACTTTTGGTGGTTTAAGATTTTGTTCTCTACATATGTATTAAAGCAATAGTCATTATCAAACTGAATTTTATATAATATTTTTATTTTAATTAATCACTCAATAGATGTTGAGTGTTTATGTTCTCATACTAAATTCTTATTTTGAATGATTTGCTTATATGTGTATGTTTCTGCTATTATAAAGTAACATATAAACTTAAAAAAATAAAGTATTTAATTTGATTGAAATTTCTGAGGGTTCAGTCCATCATATGTATCAGCAGCATGGCAGTAAGCAGTAGGTATGTTAACTGGAGTAACTAAAACCTCACATACTGATCCTTAAGTAGAAGGCAGAAAGAGCGAACACTGGGAAGAGGAGTCTTGTGAAACCTTAGATCTCACCTCCAGTAACACACTTCCTTCAACAAGCCCATACCTCCTATTCCTTCCAAATAGTTACACTAGAGTATATATAATGAGAGTGTGTGTGTTTGAGTAATAAAATTATTATAGGAATAAAGACTTTGAGACATTGTTTAGGTTCTAAGAACTCAAAACCTGCAAAAGTTGTAATAATTTTGATTTTGTACCAAAAGAAAGGCTGGAGAACTTTTTCAGACTTCAAAATGATTTAGCAGAAGGCAGAGGAATGGAGTACAGAGAGGAAGGACAATGAGTACTAAGTCATTTGAAGGGGAATGAGAATGGAAAAAGGCTTGGTAGGAAGAACCTCATTCATCCAGATGCTAGTTGACATAGATGTGGCTCTTTTAGAGCAATTGCTCAGTACTTCAGGGAGGGCTGTTTTCAAGCTGTTGCCACTTTTGGTGGGCATCATAATATAACATTCCCTGCTTGGAATCATCCCCTTGGAAGCAAGTTTTCTGGTATCAGAATGGAAAATTCTAGAATTCAAACCTAAAAGATCCCATCAATTATTTAATCTAAGACCTGGGACACACATTTTCATAATCAGTACAATCCATCCTATTTCTCCATCCCAGAGTTTAGAAGAGCCCTTATAATGCTATTCTGCTCTTTGGTGGGAAACTCCCAAAATGAAGTTAACAGGAAGAATTAGACCCTTTGCTGTCTAAATTAATCTCACTGTGACATGGCAATATTTCTTCCTCCTTCTTTTTGCTTTCCCTAATTTCAATCAGTATTACCTAGGCAATCTTGTTACCTGTCTGATGGTGTGAAGCAACATTTTACTCATCAGAGTCAAAACCTTGGACACATGTATCCTCCACAGGCTTCGATGATAAGACTTGTCTATGCACATTTAACACCTGTAAAGTGTAGAAAGAAGAAAAAACACTGACCATCTTTGTTTAAAATATGTTGTCCCTGCCCATTTATTACACACTTTTATCACCTAGTACAAGCCAACTAATATTACATTATGATGCACATAAGCTCTTCTTTACTGTAGATTCTCTGATACACTGTGGATCTATCATATTCAGCAGAATCAATAGAATTTTGTCAAATTTCTTTAAGGAGCAGAACAGCCTTTAAAATCTGAAATGAAAGTCTCAGCAGATTATGGGAATGATAGAAACGATTGTTGGCCTTCTGCTCTTTGATTCCAAGATTTGTACAAATTTATATGGGTTAATTTTATTTGATTTTAAGATTTTTTACTTTACATATAAAGAGTTAAAAAATAGTTTCAGATTACAAAGTAATTATTTCACCATAATCACTAGAAATGCAATCACTTGATCCAAGTTCATTCAATTGCCTAGGTTATTGAATAAGAATGAATTCATTTACTCTGAAATTTAATATTAAAATATTCCAGGACCTCTCTTTGTATTTGTAACTAATACACTTTAAGAGCAGAAATGCAATGCCACCTACTTGTTATTTTGGACAATTACTTTGAAAACTTTTCCTCAAAATTCATTATTGACAATTCAGATTCATTACTGCTTCCCTGACATCACAGTGAATCACACTGTTCACGTACTGATATAGAGAGAGAACTCTATACTATCACAAATCATTTTCTGACAATGGAACATACCAGAAATTCTAAAAATTTAGATCTTAAAAGTAAAACTCAGCTGGGCAGTGGTGGCACACACCTTTAGTCCCAGTACTTGGGAGGCAGAATCAGGCAGATTGCTGAGTTCGAGGCCAGTCTGGTCTACAGAGTGAGTTCCAGGACAACCAGAGCTACACAGTGAAACCCTGTCTCAAGAAAAAAAAGAAAGCAAGAAAAAAAGAAAGAAAGTAAAACTCATTGTGTGGCCAGTACTGTGTTAATGATCATGGAATGGGGTATCATCAGAAGTCATATGGATGTCCATGGACTATGCTGCAGCATGAAGGCATGCTAATGTCTGTGTGTACTGTGCCACTGGGGGCCACATCTATGTGTACTGCCACCTTGAATATGGTGATGACCAGGCTCATGCCACAGATGAGAGGCCATGCTTGGGTCCATTATCTTTTTGTGGCCATGACTGTTGAAGTTCCTGGCCCATGTTACCACAGAATCCCAAGTAGATTGCTATGATCTATGCTGAGGTCATAAGCCAGGTTGATATCTGTGACCACAACCGCATACAATGGCCTTAAATGGTTCTGTGACCCTACTTCATTTGGGAGTCCTGTTTGTGGTCTGTACTGATGCCAGAAACAAAGCTGAGGACCATGATCCATGTTCCCACAGATTATGAGAACAAATGTAATACTTTCACAATGATAGCCATGATGGCAGATGCACAGTTGAGAAACAGGGACATGGAACATTTCTATGACAGCCCATATCTCCACCTCAACCATACCTCCCCAAAATAGTAACATCCTAGACAGGAAACCGTGGAATATATATATATATATCAAGTTTATGGGGAAGCTAGTCTCAGGTGATTTCACTGGTTCTATAGATTGAGGCCAGGGTTACTGCCCTGGGAAGAAGGGGGGAAGGACAAGAAAGAGAAAAAGAAAGAGAAAGAGAAAGAGAAAGAGGAAGAGAAAGGGAGTACACAGAAAGAGAA
>NW_022196898.1:23929699-23968211 GCF_008632895.1 Mastomys coucha
GGAGAAGAAGGGAGGGAAAGGGAGGGGAGGGGAAGGGTAAGGGAGGGGAGAAATTAAAAATCATAAAACTTTTGATAAGATGCTGGGGTGTCACCCTACACAGCAAATGACAACCAGCAATGATTCAGGAGGGGAAGGTCACAGCTATGTTTAGTGGGCAGGCCACTGAGAGTTTAACCACAACTCAGTGAGTATATAGATAACATAAACGGGAATTGGTTTTGGACTGGGAAGTTAATTGATAGGGGTATATAATGTGAAATATGCAAAGAATCAATAAAAATACTATGCTAGAAAAATAAATAAAACATTTTAAAAGAAAAAGCCAAAAATCATCAAAACTACCATATTCAAATCCTCAAATTTATCACTCATATATCTCTGTCTCTCTTTTCTATTTTCAAAAAACATTCATCTTGGAAAACATCTTTTAAAAAATGTTACCACTTAAACTATAGTTTAAGAAATATATAGGTTAGATTCCAGTTATATTGTTTTCTTTTATCCTGTTATTCAGTTGTACTGGTGTTTCAGGTTTTTTCCCCCCACATATACAGACACATTCTTACCCAGAAAAAGGAAATCTCAATTGAGTCAATGATGGTTCCATAAGATTTGCCTATAAACAGGTCTACAGGGCCATTTTGATCAATGACTACTGTGGAAGGGCCTAGCTGAGGGTGGGCAGCATCCTCTTTGGGTTGTGGTACTGAATGGTGTAAGTAAGCAGGCTGAGCACATCAGCAGGTGCAAGCCAGTGAGCAGAAGTCTTCCATGGCCTCTTCTTCAGGTTTCTGCATTTAAAGACTGCTCTGCTTCTTCTGACAATGGTCTGTAATGTAGTACTACAAGCTGAAATAAAGCGTCTCCCAAGTTTATTTTAGTCATCGTATTTTATAAAAACTACGGAAACTCTCACTAAGATATTAGTCACCAAAGAAATCACTGACAGAAATATTTTTCAAAAGAATATAACAGGTTTTGTGGAGATATTCAGTGTTTAAAGAAAGTACTCATTGAGCGGGACAGTGGTGGCGCACGCCTTTAATCCCAGCATTTGGGAGGTAGAGGCAGGCAGATTTCTGAGTCCACGGCCAGCCTGGTCTACAGAGTGAGTTCCAGGACAGCCAGGGCTACACAGAGAAACCCTGTCTTGAAAAAAAAGGACCCGAGTCTGACCTGCAGAAGTATCTGGCCCACAAAACAGCCTCATGCAAAGCATGCAGGAGATCTCAGTAAAGTGCGTGATACAGAAGCATGAAAACTTGAGTTGGATTTCAGTGACCTTTCACTAAAGAAGAGAACTGACCCAGGTACACTGTTCCATGATTGTACTGATCCACACATGTACATTACACACACACACACACACACACACACACACACACTATTGCTTATAACAATAATGTTTTAAATGTATAATATTTTATTGTCATTTCTGATAAGATAGCAATTTGTAATAAAATCTCCATACTTTGTAGACTTTTCAGATTTTTTTTTCTAAATTACAGGTGTATAAAAGCATCCAGCTAGTTATGCTTTTCAGGACACAATGAGGCAAATTTATTAACAAGTAGCTTCAAGCGTGTCTTTGCCAGCTTTAGAAAATCTATTCACCTTTTGCCTGTTCTCCAATGCTGAAAGGTCAACATCCATTTAATTTCAGTCTGCAGGGATATCCTGGCCAGGCATCCACACCTTCCTCAAGGAATACCATACTGGAATTATTTTCAAAAAGTAACAGAGAGGCTTAGTCATATTACAAGTCCCACACCATATAGATGAGAACTCCACCCCCACATGCTTGTACCCTGCAGAATTCAAGGCTCCTGGAAAACCTCCCTACTCTAGAACATCTGGATTACATCAGCTGTTTCAGGATGGAAGCTAAGGAACAAGTGCAGGAATGTATAGAAACGAATCTGAGACATCAAACTGAGACTAAAATAAGTACAGTTTCTTAAAGGCCATGAGGTAGAGTTCATTCTCATAATTTCAATACTGGGAAGGTTGACGCAGGAGCCTCACTGGAGTTGTGATTAGCCACTCTAGATTAATGAGTGGGCACCAAGTACATTGATAAGAGTGACACAAAAATAAGTGGAAAGTGAGACACTAGAGATGAACTAGCTTATGCAACATTCAGTCTGAAACAGATGTACACATGAACATGAACACACACACATGTTCACATGCATGTGCATGCCTGCATACACACATGGACATGGGCATGCACAAACAGGTTTCAAAAAAGAATACAGAGTCATATACATCTACAACAATAAATAAATAGTAATAAAAATTTCAACAAGAAAAATCATACTGTATTTGTATATTTTATTAACTTCTATCTTTCTGTAAAAAAATGTGAATGGTTTTAATATTATAATTCCTGCCAGCTGCTCAACATTTTACACTTTTAACAAACATACTTATTTCTTATGTCCCACATTAATGTTTTTTTTCAAATATAAAGCTTTTCTTCCCTTAACAAAACTTGTGATATAGTAGTCTTCTATAGAGTTCTATATAACTTGATTATGAGAGAAATAATACAGAAGTAATATACAAAAGTGAGAATGAGAGAAAACTACATTCAGTTTCAAAATATTACCTGAAATTTGAAATGAAATCAATCTTCTCTAACTGTGCCTAGTCTTAGAGGTAAATGTGAGACGAAGCTGTTTTTGACCAAGTTGTAGAAACCATTAATGGCAACTAATATTCTGTGTGGTCATCTCGCTCACACCTTTGCAGCCCAAAACTCGCAATTGGCTTTGGATACAGCCTTTCTATGGATTCCTTACTGATTACTCCAAGACCCTGGATTGGATCCCAAAATATATATCTCCCAACTAAATTTCTAACTGTACAGTTTGCAAGCAGTGAATTACAACAGAATAGAATGACATTAGGAGAGATCTTTTCCAATAAAGTTAGAAAAAAGATGAAATTTTTTGTGGTTCATTTTTTTTTATTAAATTAATTTATTTTTTATGCTCCATATTCCATTCCCAGCCCTACTCCATCCACCCTCTGATTGTTCCACATGCTATACCTCCTCTCAACCCCCCTGTCTCTACGTGGATGCCCCCGCACCAGACCTCTAAACTCCCTGGGGCCTCCAGTCTCTTGAGTGTCAGGTGTATCATCTCTGAATGACACATACCTGGAATTCCTCTACTGTATTGTATGTGTGTTGGGGGCCTCATATCATTTGGTGTATGCTGTTTGGTGGTCCAGTGTTGGAGAGAACTCATGGGTCCAGATTAATTGAGACTGCTGGTCCTCCTTCAAGATTGCCCTCCTCCTCAGCTTCTTTCAGCATTCCCTAATTCAACAGGGGTCAGCTGTTTCTGTCTATTGGTTGGGTGCAAATAATCTGCATCTGACTGTTTCAGCTTGTTAGGTCTTTTGAGGGAAGTCATGATAGGTCCCTTTTTGTGAATGCTCCATAGTCTCAGTAATAATGTCAGGCCTTGAGACCTCCCCTTGAGCTGGATTACAGTTTGGGCTTGTCACTGGACCTTCTTTTCCTCAGGCTCTTCTCCATTTCCATCCCTGTAGTTCTTTGAGACAGGAACAATTATGGGTCAGAGATGTGACTATTGGATGGCAACCCCATGCCTCACTTGCTGCCCTGCCTTCCTACTGGAGGTGGGCTCTATAAGTTCCCTCTCCTTACTGTCAGACATTTTATCTAAGGTCCCTCCCTTTGGTTCCTGAGAGTCTTTTACCTCCCAGGTTTCTGGTGCATTCTGGAGGGTTCCCCCAACCTCCTATTTTCTGAGGTTGCCTGCTTACATTCTATTTGCTGGCCCTCAGGGCTTCAGTCCTTTTCCCTCACTCAATACCAGATCAGGTTTCCTCCCCCCCCAATTCTCTTCCCCAATCCACTTTCCCTCCCAGGTCCCTCCTTCCCTCCCCACTTGTGATTGCTTTCTTCTCTCTCCCAAGTGGGACTGAGCATCCTCATTTGAGCACTTCAGTTTGTTGACCATTTTGAGTTCTGTGGACTGTATCTTGGGTATTCTGTACTTTTTTTTAAAAAAAGCTAATATCCACTTATTAGTGAGTACATACCATGCACTTACTTTTGGGTCTGAGTTACCTCACTCAGGATGATATTTTCTAGTTCCATTCATTTGCTTGCAAACTCAGGATGTTCTCATTCTTAATAGCTGAATAGTATCCCATTATGTAAATGAGCCACATTTTCTGTATCCATTCTTATGTCATGGGACATGCAGGTTGTTGCCAGCTGCTAGCGATCACAAATAAGACCTCTATGAACATAGTAGAACACATGGCCCTGTGGCATGGTGGGGCATCTTTTGGGTATATTACCAAAACGGGTAAAGCTGGGTCTTCAGGTAGTTCTATTTCCAGTTTTCTGAGGAACTTCCAGATTGATTTCCAGAGTGGTTGTATCAGTTTGCAATCACACCAGCAATTGGAGGAGTGTTCCTCTTTCTCCACATCCTCTCCAACATGTATTGTCACCTGAGGTTTTGAAAAGGAAAAATTTTAAGCCTAATGACAGACACACTACTTAAAAACAAACAAACAAATAAACAAACAAAAAACTCTTCTATAAGAAGTGTGCCACGCCGATCACCCTGACCAGCAGGGAAGAAAGACTAGCACACCAGTTCCCTCCAGCAACAGTTTACTCAGGAGCTGTTAGTTACATGAGAATCAAGGGTGTGCCCCAAATGGTCTGTGAGTGCTGCTTAAATACCCTTCATAGGACTGCCCATGAGCCCATACCAGGTCTTGCACTATCATTGGCTACAGAGTCATGGCAAAAGATCAGACCACTGGCAGGTGCAACCCTCTTGCCAAATAAGTACTTGTTTACTCCTTAGCAGAAGAATGGCAGGCACCATCTTTAAGGTGCAGCAGCAGCGCTCCACAAAGAAGCTCAGTCTAAATTTTAAAAGGAAAATCTGAACTGGTTTAGAGAAGAGATGGAGAGTGGAATGGGGATGTGTCAGGATCAGATGTAGGATGAGACAGGAGACAAGGCCAGGGAACAAATGGAAATCTGCAGCTCCTGGGGTGTATGGGGTTCTCTAAGAAGTCCCAAAGACCTGGGAATGGGGAAGTTTCAACGTGTCAATGCTAGTGACCTTAGCAAAAGTATCTAATGCTGGGGTTGTGGAATTTGAAAAGGCCACATCCTAAAAGATATCAGGCAGTACCTCGAGAGAGGAGAGATAAGGATACTAATCCAATCGCAAAACTTTTGACCCAAAATGTATCTTTTCTAAAAGAAATGCAGGGACGCAGGGATGAAGATGGAGCAGGGACTGAAGGAATGACCAACCCAAACCCAGACCAACTTGAGACCCATCCCACAGAAAACCACCAGTCTCAGACATTATAAATGATACTCAGTTATGCTTGCATATAGGAGCCTAGCATAACTGTCCTCTGAGAAGTTCTACAGAGCAGATGAATGAAACACATGCAGATACCCATTGCAAACATTGGACAGAAGTCAGGAATTCTCATAGAAAGGCTGGGGCGAGAATTGAAGGTCCTGAACGTTACAGGAACATCACAGTAAGATCAAGAAATTCGGTTAACTTGGACCCCTTGAAGTTCTTGGAGACTGAGCAACCAACCAAAGAACACACATATGCTGGACATATGCAGCAGATATGGACCTTAGTCTCCCTGTTGGTCCCTAAACAACTGGAATGGAAACTGTTCTTAAAGCTGTTGCCTAACTGTGGAATCCTTTCCCCAACAGGGCTGCCTTTTCTGGCCTCATTAGGAAAGGATGTGCCTAACCCTGTAGAGATTTGATGCACCAGGATGGGAGGATCACCAAGGGCAAGGGAGACCCACCCTCTCAGAAGAGGAGAGGATGGACTCTGTGAGGGGGGAACCAGTAGAGGTGGCAGAGTTTGGAATGTAAATAAATAAATAATTAATGAAAAAATGAAATATCAAGAGAAAGAGCCTCTCTCTCTCTCTCTCTCTCTCTCTCTCTCTCTCTCTCTCTCTCACACACACACACACACACACACACACACATATATATGTATACATATATATAGTCTCCACTAAACTTAGTATAATTTCCAGAATTACAAAACAATAGAATCTCTACTCAGAATTCAAACTAAAAAATTCTAAAGAATAAAATATAAAATATAATTGAAAATGTTTAGGCACCCAAAATCTGTTCAATTTCTTGATTGAATATACACTTTTCTTGAAATATAATATGCAATGATTGATAGAGTACTATAGGACAGAGCTTGCCATAACTTTTTATAGACTGAAACTGCTAAAAAGTGGATGGCATTCATAAGGTAATCAGTTTTTAATTGTTTGGCTTTTAGGAGTTACATTGGTGGCTTGGCTTGCAAAGGCATGTTCATTGAAGTGAGTTATTGGCATTTATTGATTGCTTTAGAAATTTCTTCTATGGTACTGAGTAATCAAGCTCTCTGCTTCCACTCACACAAGAAACATGTTAAAACTGATCTAGATGCTTGACACGCCAGAAGAAAACAATTCATCTTTTCCTAGAAATATGGAATCTTTAGAAAAAATGCCCATATTTACTGTTATTTTTACTAAGATAGTCCTTCAATGAGCTAAGTTTGAGCTAGTATGTTTGAAATGGAAAATATGCACTCTTTTGAAGAGCAGGCAAGCTGTTTAGGTAAATTTCAGTTGTATTCTGTGAGTACCACCAATCACATTTTAATTTGCTTTTATCATTGTAAAGAATCTTGTGTTGTTCTAAGTATGTTTCTAAGCTATAAGGGATACTACAGATTCTTTTGAACTATGTAGTATTGTAAGGACAAATTTGTTGTGGCTTTGTGGCCTAGTGTGTTTGTACAATAATTGTTCTGCATCTATCTTCTCTCTCTCTCTCTCTCTCTCTCTCTCTCTCTCTCTCTCTCTCTCTCTCTCTCTCATTCAGACAGGGACTCACTATTCACCCTTGTCTGGCCTTAAGCATCTCTGTGTAGAACAGGCTGTCCTTGAACTAACAGAGATCTTTTCACTGCCTCCAAATATGTGTACTATTATATACATATAACTAGAATTTTTTTCTCAGTGTTACTAAGGGAAAAATATCCTCTTGTTTTTGTAAAGAGCATCATCAGGTCTTGAAATACATAAACAGGTGTAAAAAGTATAAAAACGTACACAAATTATAAATTAGTATTTTCTCTATTCAATTAGAAAATTAAACAAAATCAAATAAATAGTAATTTTTAGCTAATATCAAAGACCACTCAAAATATATTTTTAAGGTGATCATTAATTTGATAATCATGATAGTTATTTTCAGCTACCAAATCTACTTATCAAAGTTGATACTTACATAGATATAGTTTTAATACATAAATTAAAATTATTCAGGCCCAAAAGGAATTAAAGCTACATATGTCTTCCCAAAGTATTCACATATGCACACACGCACACACACACACACACACACACACACACACACACGCACACATCTTCTCTTTTTCCCTGAAGAAATAAAATATATTAAATGTGATATTTGTATTAAGTACATGGAATAATCATATCACACTAGGAAGTTGTATTTGACTAATAAAATCCAAATTTCTTAGACAATTACTACAGAATTTAACTTGAGCTATGTCTCACTGTTTCAGCTATACAATATATAGCTAATGAAAATGTATAGTTCCATGCTTTTATTATAAAGTTTTCATTGTTCTTTATAGTAATCACTTTTGTCTTCTATACTTGCCAGCTCTTGTAAGTACTCTTGTAAGTACTAACGTCATTATTTACTAAAAATGAGGTTAAAATGTTTTTTCTTCTTGTCAATATCATAAGTATTTCATATAATTTTATTTTTGAGAGTGTATTTTAATTACAATATATATACCTTCCCTTTCCTCCTTCCAGACACTCCAATATACTTCCCACTCTCCTTCAAATTCATGGGCTTTTGTCTTCATCAATTGTTATTGCATGCATATATGTATTTGTATATATGTGTGTGTAGGAGTGCATGTGTGTGTATATTCCCAAATATAACTTATTGAGTCCATAAAACATTTCTTTCATGTATGTTTTAAGGGCTTACCATTTACTGTGATCTTCCCTGGGGAGGGGTACCTCTCCAGATATACCTAATTTTGTGTAATTATTTGTGTAGACTAGAAGATTTATTAGCTTTACCCTGTGCATTTTACCATTTCATTTTCATCTCCATATTCAGCTCACATTTGGGAGGCCATATTGGTGAGTGTTTTAGGGTATATATTCTGATGTTACTAGGAGACATAGTCTCACAGCAAACACATGGGTACTCTAGCTCTCATAATTTTCAACGACTTCATTTGTAATATTCCCTGAGATTTAGGTATGGGAGTATTTCATAGATATGTCCACTGGGACTCACTTCACAAGTCTGCATAAGGATTGGTTGTGGTTTTCTAGAGTGGACTCTGTCTGTTGCAAAAGGAAGACTTCTTAATGTGGGGTAAAGGTGTTACTTAACTGAAGGTGCAAGGACAAATATTTATACATTTTATCCAAGGGTTCTGCTGGTGAAGTAAAGTAGTGTTGTAGTTTCTCCTCCAATAAACATTATCTCACAAGAATTGAACAGCTAGCTAAGTTTCCAGTACTAAACAATGTGTCCTTGTTGAGCAGGTTGTAAGTTCAATTAGAGAGCATTGGAGACAGTGAAGGTATTTGTTCCATTCTTGCTCATGTGCTTATCATGCCACGGTGGTCATTGCATGCACCATTGCATTGGTGCATCATTGTTGGATAGGACTGTTGGTTGCCTCTTTCCTCTGTCAGCTCTCTTGCCACCTTCTTGTACCATAAAATCTGCTTCTCATGAAGGTTGCTTGCAGGTCATTTTCTATTCAGGGATCTCTGATCTCTTACTTCTGAAACTCACAATGACTTCGGAAAGAGTGACTCACCATCTTAGGCTTAACTACAGCAACATCAATGGTTAGGGAGTCTCTTAGAAAGCCCTGGCCATCTGGCCAACATCTCAAAAGAGGGGTTTTCATGACCTTTTTTGTTGTTAGATGGTCTTTGGTGGCTCTTTTGTCTTTAGAGGGAGTATTATTAGCCCAGATGAGAAAAGTTCATTAAAACTGTACATATACACTGAAACATATATGCTAGGTGTTACTTTTTCTAAGATGAGTTTTACTAAACATATAATTCATTTTTACTGTTATATATAAAATTTTTGATTATATATAAATATTTGTCATAAGTTGGTCAACTTTAATAATAAAGGCAAAAATATTTTCTTATAATAATTAAATTTGGGATATTTAAATTAATCTAGGTGTATGCCACTTACCCAACTATATTTCTTTAAAAGTAAAAATTCTTACTTATAGAAAACAGCTTGTGGAAAAATCCACTGGGAGTTAGGGGCTAAAAACATAATTACACAGAGGTCTTGTTAATTGCAAAGGAAGATAAGAAGTGATCCTGGAGGGAGAGGTAGAAGGTACTAGTTATTAATCAGTATGATATTCTGCAGAGAAAAGTCAAAAGATGATCATTAGTTTAAATTTTAAATAACATAGATTTATTGATCAAGTACAGAGGCAAGTTTCAACAGCTGGGATAATGAAAAAGTTTAATGAATTCTTATACGAATATATCACATTTGCTAAGGTGCATTTTCTCCTCAGATTAAAAACTGCCCTTAATCATTCTACACTAGACTTGCAAAAGTTCTAAAAGCTGATTAAATAGTAATGGTATGATATATCTGAAAGTGCTACACCCCCCCAAAAGTGGAAAAAAAGAAAAAAATGTAAGAGGAATGGCTAAAAATATATAGTTTGTAGTCACATTAATATGTCCTGATTTTTTTTATACAACCACAAAACTCGAGTACTGGATAGTAACATCACCAATGCCAGAAAGATTACTTCAGTAATTATCTGGAAAAAAATAAAATCATCTCTGAGAATAAAAATCCTGCTAAATTTACATTTTCTCATATCTTTTGTAAGTTAGATATAACTTGTCTTTTTAGAATTTATAACATTAATATATCAGTACCCAAGACTTCCTTCAGGCACTAATGAAATGTAGATTTTTGAACTTGCTGAATGAATAGGTGATTCAGTACATTTGGATTTGGGCCCAGAAATTTTCATGAGTGATTCTAATATTATATCAGAGAAATTAGGTCAGATTTTTCCTAAGAACAGACTCTGGTCAGTTTCTACACACTTCTGAGATTACTCTAGTGATTCAAGGGAGTTTTAACTCGCTAATGGGGACATGGTTTGATATCATCTGTACCTTATAGTTAAACATACTTCATTTATCATACTATTTACAAAGTTTAGAAAAGTAGCCCCCCAGATGTTACCTGCTTCTCTCTTTTCCCAGTGCTAACAGATTCTGGACTCCTGTTATCTAAGACACAATATCTCCAGATGTTTAAATCACCAGTGATAGTAAAAAGAGTGTGATTTCTTGAAGATCACAGGTATCAAATGGTACTGGATGCAAAAATTTAGGAAGGATAAACCATTTTCTAAAAGCATGGTGTTAAGTCTAAAAAATAAGCAGTTTTGAACATTTCAAGTGACTTTTCCTGTATGAAGTAGCTAATAAATTAATAGAGATGCTAGATTTAAGAAAGTATATACAATGTTTGCTAATATAACAAAAATAGAGAATATGCTCTTGATTGTAGGTCATGTTTTACAATGATCCAATTTATTCAAACTCACATTTTGAGTTTGATGAAGGCAATGCTATCTGTAATGGCAAATTCATTATTTCTCTATAAATTGACAGAAAACCCTTTACAAGTAGTTTGTTCTTTCCTTATTTTGATAGATATGGATTTATTTGTAGGACACTGTGAACTAAAAGTGCTTTACAGATCTGTCATTTTTCTGATTGGCATTCACAGAGGTCTATACCAGCCTAGTCATTGACAAATTCATACTAAGATGCCATTTGAGAGGCAGGATCTTATAGTATTGAGACTGAGGAAAATGACATAGTTCTCTTAGCTAAGCGCTGAACCATCTACAAAACCTTATTGTGTTTTCTAGATTTCAAATTGGTCTGTAGGTTTGGGTAAGACGGATGCTTGTACCTCACTACACATCTATATCCGTTGTTTGGGAAAATCAATGATCCAAGCTGAACTTGGCTCTAGCTATAGGAAGTGTTTCTCCCATAGCCAGAAATACTTGTATTCCCTTACTCTAAGCTACTCAACCTGCCAGGGTATTCTTTACATACCACCTGCAGAAAGATTTGAGGGTAGAACCTGCACACAGCTTCTGAGACACATGCTGTTTATAAGTTTACAAACATTTTTTCTCTGCACACTTGGTTCTTCTTTTACATGACTCTACTCTGACAAGCCAATCATTCATTTACTTTCTGAATAGAATTTTTATGAAGGTCAGAGTCAGGGAAAAAATTGATGAAAATGAGTATCACATCCTGTCATTATTCTGTTATATCAGCTGATTATTCAGAATTGGATTAGGAATGACCTACCCAATGAAGTGCTGACCCCCTAGTATCTAATATTGAATCCCTATAGTTTCCTAGGGAACTGAAAAACTCTATTAAATTTTCTTTATTCCTGTATCATCAGTCTATTTGATTAACTGCCTCCTATTTTAGTTCAAACACAAAATAGGAGAAGCTCCACAGAATCCCTCCACCACCTTGCAGTCCTAAACACGTAAGAAGTGCAGATTAACTATCTCAAAGTCTGTCACGAAGATACAGCTGTTTGCAAGAAACCTTGTCTATTTGTGTCAGTGTTTTACCACAAAGTAGAGAGAGAAATCATGACGGAGTAATATAATATAATACAATATAATAAGATATTAGTAAATTCACTAAAGGGTTAATAAAATAAGCACATGCTTAACGTTATTAGGTATTGGAACTTTATAAATGGTTTAATCCACAGATGGTGATAGTCTACATATTACAACAACCTTCAAAGTTCCCACATCTGAACAGTGATGAATTGAGAAGCAAACTTGCAATTCTTATTGCTTTGTGTGAATATTTAACATCCAAACCCCACATTTAGGTAAAAATCTCAAGATCTCACTGAGTTCTAACACAAAATGGTGCTAATAAGTAAGTTGGATTAACTCATAGTAATGATGCTGGGGATATAGCACTGTTGGAGAACGGTTACAGAGCATGCATGAAGCCATGGAATCAGTCCCAAGTGTCAAGTGATAAAAGAATCTGTAATCCCAGGGTTTCAGAACTTGAGAGAGGAGTATTAAAAACACAATATTGTCTGAAGCAAAAGAGCAAGTATGAGATTAGTCAGGGATATATAGTTAGTCCTCAATCTCAAAAGGACAGGGGATTCAAAATATATAGTATCATATCTTCAAAGAATAAATTTCTTCTTAATAAAATTTTTTGTTTAATAAAATTTAAAATGTCGATATTGACATGTATAATAATGTAGACTATTATATAATAATTTAATATTACATATGTATATTTGTATATATTTAAATATAAAACAGTGAGAGAAAAGAAACTGTTTCTTTATACTTTTGTCTTGTACATGAAGGACTTTTGAAAGTATGGACCTATAGAATAAATTATTCTCTAGGAAAGACAGAAATAAGAAATATATCACACCTGCTCTAGGCTTTCATATTTACAATCCTCTCATAACCTTTTTTTTTCAAGACAGAGTTTCTCTGTGTAGTCCTTGCTGTCCTGGAACTCACTCTATAGACCAGGCTAGCCTTAAACTCAGAAATCTGTCTGCCTCTGCCTCCCAAGTGCTGGGATTAAAGGCATGCACCACCACTGCTGGGCCTCTCATAACCTCTTTCGTGTTTCGGCTAACACCGTTCTTGACTATCAAGAGGTACCCGAGACAATTATACAGTTCTTCACTTGTTTTGCTTTCTAGTTTTTTGATAATGACTCCTGGATCTAAGGTATATAAATATGCTCTCAAACTAGGTTCATGAGTTAGATTTTCAACATATGTTCCATCATTCTATCCTGCTTTCAGGCAACACTGGCTTATAACTTGTGGAATTAGCCAGCAAAAGACCTATTTAGAGCCTCACTCACACAAAACGAAGCCTATGGCAGACTCTGTATGGATGACTAAGAACAAGAGGCTGGATTTTCTTGATATCCATGATAAAAAATATTTTTAATAATATTCTTTTATACTCATAGATGGGTTCCTTGCCCAATTGTCATCAAAGAGGCTTATAAACCAGCTGATGGTAGAGATTTAGAGACTCACTGTCAAATATTACGGTGAGAGCAAACCCAAATTAGAAATTTCCATTGGGCCTCTCATTGTAGACCTTATGGAATGCCAAAGAGAAAGAATTGTAAAGACACAGGGGTTAGGGGTAAAAGACATCAGGAGAACATTGTCAATAGACATCAACTAAGTGTGGGTCATAGGATCTCACAGAGATGGAAGCAACATTCACTGAGCATATATAGGTCCACGCTTGGTCCTCCGCATAGATGTTATGTGGGGTGGTAGTCTATGCAAGCAACCTGGTCCTAGTTGAGTAAGAGGTCTGGAACTCTGGAAGCCTGGTGAATGGTAATTTCTACCTGTATTGGACAGAAAGTGTCTGACCACGCCTTCTGGTTCCCTGGCTCCTGTTTCAATCACAACCCCCTATAGGCCCCTGCAGGAAAGGTGTGTGATATTGCTCACATATTAGCAGTATCAAGCCTAGTTACATGCAAATAAAGATTCCCCAAGCTCTCAGCCCAAACCAATGAGAAATACCTGCTGTCGAACCCTGAATCACCCTGAAAACTGTATATAAACCCTATCCAGGGAATTGAAGGTGGGTGAAAACTACTCTGTCATCTGAGCCTTTTATTCTAAGAGCTGTAACACTTGTGAAGAGATCTGCTCTCTCTGAAGCCTGAAGGTATGCTGCACTCCTCACTGGCTAGTCTGCCTCTCATCAGTCCAGCCTGACCCGACACAGTGCAGGGCAGCGCCGAGCAACTGGTCGGCCTGGAAGACATGGCCAAGACAGAGGTGAAGCCAACAGTATCGGAAGCAACTTCACCTCCCCACCTTTGCTCTCTTCCCTTCTCCAGAGCTCTCGCATCAGGCCAGGTCAGAGATCTTTGTGGAAAGCCTCTGGCACACAGGCCCACAATATTATGGTTGTTAACCAGGTAGTTTTGTATGACTCCTAGCAGTGGAAATGGGGGTATCTCTCACATTTTCTTCTGCTCTTAGAACCCTTCTCCTCCTATTGCCCAGCTTTCATATTAGAGTGTGTGCATAATATTACTATATCTTTATCCATTTTTCAGTTGAGGGTCATCTAAGTTTTTTCCCGTTTCTGGCTATTACAAATAAAGATACTATGAACATCACTGAGTAAGTGTCTTTGTGGGATATTGGAGCCTCTTTTGGGTATATGCCCAGGAGTGATATAGCTGAATCTTGAGGTAGAACTAATCCCAGTTCCCTGAGAAACCACCAGATTGATTTCCAAAATGGTTCTACAAGTTTGCACTCCCACCTTTCTTTTCAATACATCCTGACTGTGGTTTCCTCTCTCTCCATTCCTTCCAGTTTTCCCACATTCCTCCAATTCTCCTCCTAAAACTATCCTTCCTCCCAGAGTCACTCCATTTCCCATCAGAAAAGAGCAGGACTCCCAGTGGTATAAACTGAACAAGGCATAACGATATAGGAAGAAGGAAGGAAGGAAGGAAGGAAGGAAGGAAGGAAGGAAGGAAGGAAGGAAGGATAAAGCTACAAGTTAAAGATTTTTAATGATTTACCTCAGTAACTGGAGCTTGAATACAAAGCAGCAGAGTAAGTACTCTACTCTCATTGAGGGATTTCTTGACAAGAGCTCTACTTTAGGCTATGCTGGAAGCTAGGCTGTTAAACAATTCCTGATATTTGAAATATTTTAAAGTAACATTTAAGAACTTGATCCCACTCTTCTCTCTCATATTTGGAATTTATATTCAGAATTAGAGACACCTTGATTGGAAGATCACTCCACTGGTCACATACTCTGATTTGGGATATAAGTAGCCAGTCACTTAGAGACAAAGAAGAAAATAGGAGATCAAAAGAAGACTTATCTTAGATTCAAAATTGAAGAATATAACCTCAAAAGGACATTTTCACTCTATAAAAACATATTCTGGCCACTTCTCTGCTGGCCTCCATCAGGTCTACTGACCAAGGAACAAGGTTAGATCACTTTCCCCACAATCCTACTGCTTGTTCCAAGGGCACTCCCAGATTCCCTGAGTCAGCCAGGGGTTGTCCCAGGAGCTCCATTTTCTGGCCATTGCTCTGCTAGATTCCATCAGCTATGCTGGGCAAGAAACATCCAGACCCACCAAATAAGGAAAAAACAGCTTAGATCCTTTAGTTCTCATTCCCCTCTCAGTCCTTGAAGCATGCCCTGCTGCCCTGATCCAGCTTTGGTCTCTCTAGATGCTCCATTGTCTGCACACTGCTCCACTGGCCTCTACCAGTTCTGCCTAACAAGGAACATCCAGGCCACCCAAACAAAGAAAAACAAGACATGCCCAACCAGAAACATCTGGCCTTGCAACAACAAGAAAATAAAGTCCAAGGCTGGCTACCTGAGGCCTGCTACATGAGGAATATTCTGATTAGGCCTGCCTTCCCAATACTGCTACACCAGAAATATTCTGTACAATCTGAGGACTAAAGGTCTGTTTAAGAACACAAACTAAAATAGCCTGAGCATCATGGTTCATTGAAGCACAAGAAAATGACCTTTAATCCAATTTTATAAAAATGAGAGAGGCTTTTAAGGAGGAAATAAATAATTCCATAAAAGAAATACAGTCAAAAAGTAGAGGCCTAAGAGGAAACTTATAAATCCCTTAAAGAAATATACAATATTCATTATTGGGAAAATACAACTGACCAGGAGCAGAAAATTAATAAATCTGTTCAAGACCTGAGAATGGAAATAAAGCAATAATAAAAAATACAGTCTAAGGGAAACCCTAGATATAGAAACTATAGGGTGAGGTACAGGAAGATCCAATGAAAGCATCATCAACAGAAAATAAGAGATGAAAGAGAGAACCTCAAAAGTAGAAGATACCATAGACGAAATTTATACATTAGTCAAAAAATGCTACAAAACCTATAGGAAATCTGGGATACTATGAAAAAACCTAACCTCAGATTAATCAGAATATAAGAAGATGAAGAGTCCTAACTCCAAAGATCAGAAAATATTGTCAACAAAATCATAGAAGTAAATTTTCCTAACCTAAAGAGATACCTATAAATAAACAAGAAGTTTACAGAACACCAACCAGATAGGACCAGAAAAGAAAATCTTCCTGTCACATAATAGTCAAAATACAAAACTACATTAAAAAGAAAGAATATTAAATGTGGGTTGCTATCTATATGCAGGTGAGCACAGATAAGAGTCTGTGATTGGGCAATGAAAAAGGAAGGTGGTGTTGAGAGTTTCAGAGTGCAGGACAGGGGACAGACAAACAGAAGAAGGAGAGAAGATTGAGTAGTAAGTACCCCATTGTGTAAATGTACCACATTTTCTGTATCCATTCCCCTGTTGAAGAACATCTGGGTTCTTTCCAGCTTCTGACTATTATAAATAATGCTGCTGTGAACATAGTGAAGCATGTAAAATCTAATTTCTTTATAAAGGTACTTAGTGCTATGTACTTTCTCCTCTTAGCACCACTTTCATTTTATACATTTTGCCACTCCCAATCGTCACGCCAGTGGATTCTGTGTGTCAGGCCTGAAAGCTTGTTTGCGGATTTGAAGCATGCAGCTTCAAACGGAGCTACCCTAGCCTCCTGGAGTTCATTTCTTGGCATCTCCTAACTCAGAAGTGTTCCAGATTGGTCTCTGCAAAATTCTGTGGAGAGTTTTGCCTGCTTTCTTTGTTCAGGCATATAGGTGCCCTAAGAAATGAATCATAAATAGCTAAAACTGAGATTGAACATTATTTCCTGGCCTCCACAATGTCTCAATGATCCTAATTGATTTCCTAGCTGAATTTAGCTTGGAATTTTTACAAGGAAGTTGCCTTATCAGACAGGGTGTCTCCAGAATTAGAGTTAGAAGTCAGGCACTATTGCTCATAATTTTAACTATGTTTAACTAGTTAAAGCACTTGTGTGGGAGCAGTCCCACACAAGGCAGAATTGCTTTACATACCAGAGAGAAGTTGAAGGGCTTCTGTCACTAATTATCTATGTTACAGCCAACAACATTCTCAAGAACTGCTAGAATGGGACCTGCAGGTGCTTGTCTTAGACAGACCCAGAGAATTTATCTTGGGGCTGCCAAGATAGCCCAGCAGGAAGGACACCACTGCTCCTCTGCTTTGCACCTGGCTGTTTGATCTTACTGACTTTGATGTGACTGCTACCTGCCTACTTAGTCCCCGACATTCACACTGTTTCTGTACACTATATAATCCTGATTTTTATTTTGTGCAAATACACTCAGATTCAGCACTTCTCTGTGTCATTTCTGTTTGTCACTCAATGAATTTTTGCCCACCAGACCAGAAGTGTACTTATCACACGGAACCAGGAATCCCCACAGCAAACCCAGTCCGTGGCAACATTTGATTATATTGTGCCTTCATTTTCACTGAATGCTAGAACTCTAATTTATTTCATAATTTCTTCCCTTATCCAGTAATCACTGATTAGAAAGTTGTTTAGTTTCCATGAGTTTGTGGGTTTTCTGTCCTTACTAAACTTAATATGTTGCAACAGCTTAAACCACACATTGACCCCACACACTAATAGTGGGAGATCTTAACACTGCACTCTCACCAATGGAAAGGTCATATACAGAAACTATACTGAGAAATAATGAAACTAACTGAGATTAGGGATCAAATAAACCTAACAGAAATCTACAGAATATTTCACCCAAACACAAAAGATAGTTGGGAAATAAAAATATCTTCCTATGTGAGGTATCATAAACCTAGAAAGTCCTGTATGGTATGTACTCACTTATAACTTGGCATAAAGGCTAAGATAACCATGCTGAAATTCACAAACCAAAAGAAACTGGGTAACAAGACTCCAAGAGAGGATTGTGAATCTCACTTAGAAGGAGAAACAAAATAGTCATCAGAGATGAATGAAGAGAAGGATCTAGGTAGGAAGAAAGGGTGTCTTAGTTTGGGTTATACTGCTGTGAAAAGACACCATGACCAAGCCAACTCTTACAAAATTGCTTTACTGGGGCTGGTTTACAGGTTCAGAGGATCAGTCCATTATCATCAAGGCAGATGCATAGCAGTATGCAGGCAGGCATGGCACAGCAGGAACTGAGTGTTCTATATTTTCATCCAAAGGTAAACAGAAAAAAAAAAAAAACCTGGCTTCCAGGCAACTAGAAAAAAATTCTTAAAGCCCACACCCACAGTGACATACCTACCCCAAGTCTAAATATCCAAAAAGTGCCACTCCATGAGCAGAGCATATTCAAACCACAGGAGAGCATGAAAGGAGATATGGGCATGGTGATCATGTGTGGTGGGAGGGGACAGGAGAGAGTTTTGAATGAGAATGGAAATTAGTGTGTGACATTTCTTGGACCTTCTGGAGATCTGGGATGGGAAAGCTATAGGGAACCTATGGGGTAACCCTACCTGAGATTCCTAACAGTGAAGAATATAGAGACTGAAGTAGCCACCTCCTATAGCCAAGCAGGTCTTTTAGTAAAAGAAGAGGACATCAACCCACCTACAAAACCTTCAAGTCAAAATTTGTCCAGCTTCCAAGATGTTCAGGGATAAACATGGAACAGAGATTGAGGGAATTGCAAACCAATTACTGGCCCAACTTTAGACTACCCCTGACACTATTAATTATACTTTGCTATGCTTGCAGACAGGAAACTAGCATAACTGTCTCCTGAGAAGTCTCATCTAACAGCAGTTGGAATCAGATGCAGAGATTCATAGTCAAACTTTAGGCAGAGCTAGAGGAATCTTGTAGAAGAATGAGGGATAGAAGGCATAAAAGATACAACCAAGGATTTATAGAATCAACTAACCTGTGCACCTGGGGCCTCCCAGAGACAGAACCACCAGAGTATATGCAGGGGCTGCACCTAGCCCCAGCCCCCAAATTGTAGCAGATATGAAACTTGGTCTTCATATAGATCCCCTAACAATTGGAGCAAGGTCTGTCTCTGATTCTTTAGTCTGTCATTGAATCCCCTTCCCCTACCTGGACTACCTAGTTGGGCCTCAGTGGAACAAGAGATGCTTAGTACTGCTTGCATTAGATATCCTTGGGTGAGGTGTTACCTAAGTGGGGGCTTGCCCTTTTCTGAGGAGAGGATAAATAATAAGGGGAAAGATTTTCAAGGGGGGGATTTGGAGGAGAGGGGAGAGGGGGTATGCAATTAAGATGTGATATGAATAAAAAATATAAAAAAATACTCTTACAATATGTCCATATGTTTGTTATGATACAGGGTTCATACATAACACAGATCAAAAGATTATGGAGGCTTCTCACTTTGTATCTTATTTTATACAGCATCTCCTATTTCCCTCTTTGTATGTTAGGTTCTCTGGCATGCAAAACGCAGGGTGCATTACTATCTCATCTACTATCTTGCAATAGGAGTATTGGGATTAGAAACTTACACTACCACATCCAGCTTTATTTGGGTTCCTGGGATCTGAATTCAGCTCCTCAGAATTAGAAAGCAAGGAGCTAACTGTTGAGCCAATTTCCCTACCCCATTAGGACAGTTTTAGTAATCTTGATTAATCAGTCATTTATATTTATTGATATGGTTATTGTTTTTTAATACACATTTTATTTAATGCTATTTATTTGTCTTGTGTATGGGGTGCATTTGTTTGTGTCTTCATGTATTCAGACCTTAGAAGACAACTTAAGGAGAATTATTCTCTTCTTCAATTATGTAGATTCCAGGAATTTAGCTCCAGTCATAAGGATTTGTGGCAAATGAATTGCTCAACTGAGCAATTATTTATTTATTGTTATGACAATAATTTAAGTTAAAATTATAATAATTTTTTTAAAAGTATGTACCTTCAAACAAACTCTTATTAACACCATATATTTCTGAAGATGTCAAAAAATTAGAATGAAGCATATTATAGAATGATAAGTGATTTTTTCCAAAGAAAAGATCTCTACTACATTTAGTAATGGCACAAGAACAAGAATGAAGGTGCTTCTCTGTGAAGCTATTCTTTGGAAAGTATTGAAGGCAGGAGAGATATTTTCAGAACTCACTGAAGTGTATCTTCCAACAACATAACTACTTGGTACCTGCTGGGAAACAAGGTCTCAGACAAACAAGCCTGGCAGGTGGTACTGAGGAGCCAAGTAGTTGCTTCTGATTGTTACCTTCAAGAAGAATGCAAAAGTAGATATGGAGTGTCAAACAATAATACACTCTTCAGCACAGAGCCACTGAAACTCTTCATAGAGACACAAAGGATATAGAGCTCTGCTTGTCTGTGGAATATTGAAAATAATGTCACTGAATGTCGATCGATAGATAGATAGATATAGATAGATAGATAGAAACTCAGTTGCCATTTTTTCAATATTGAACAATGATAGGAAAAGAGGAATTCATGAAGAAATTAAATCAGAAAACATCCTCGTCTCCATAGTATGGTTAAAAATTTCAAGAATATATATTGTGTGTTTTTCTTGATAAAACATCCTCCTCTTCAGTCCTCATTTATATATTTCTCACAAACAAGAAATCAGTAACTGAATCCTTTATTTACCTTGATGATTTGAGAAGCAAAAACAATAACTAAGTTTTATGTTTCTCAATTAGGCAGACAGAGTAAAAATCAAATAAAGCTAGTTATATCACTAAATTAATTTTATTACCCTTAATTGTCCTCATCATTAATGGTTGATAAATCCTCAGATTGTTTTCTCAACAATACTTATATTTGAAGGAAAGCCATTTTTTCCCCCATATTCTCTTTCCAGTTTTACCTGGTTACCTGGTTACCTGGTTCCAAATGAGTCATGTGGTTCAGAACATTATTTTAAAGTTTGAACAAACCTGTAGAAATAATATAACATTCAAGAGGATTCATTAAATCTATTGGAAAACTAATTTTACACACATTGAATACAATATTTATATTGAATTAAGCAGTACTAGATTCTGGTTCTTTTCAACATTTAAGTATATATATTTTCTATAAAAATTTCCAGTCCTTTGAAGAGGAGAATCATTGGAAAAAACTACCAATTCTGTCACTGAAGTTGATCTAGCCATATTTCTTTCAAAGCAAAATATTCGGTGATAACAGAGACATCACCCTTGAGAAATATTGTGTCTATATTTTATATTAACTCAAGAGACAAGTCATGAAATAGTTTTTCTCTGCAAATCACTAAATAGAGCATTAATGTATTGTCCATTGAATATAATGAAAATTAAATGTTCTTTCAATCATAATTCAGCACCAAGTAATTTTTTAGAAATGACTTCTACTATGCATGTTTAATTAGAACTTTTTCATGAATGTGCAAATATTAATATAAAAATATAGCCTGATAATTCATGTCCTCAATGCCAGATATTAATCTCATTTTCTCTCTTATACTATACCCTTAAGCCCCATTTTCTTTAGAGTCATCTTCTGAGAATAAGCCTGCCTAACTCTAAGAACACAAGAAGTTACCAACCAAATAGAGAATTACTTTAATAGGAAAGTTAATTTTCATAGGGTTATTTCCATTAGAAGATGAGTAGTAAAACTTACTGCTGATAAAAATGTGTTCTAAGGGGCAGAAAAGATGGCAAACTTCTTAATAGTACTCTTTGCTTTCCTAACAACCTAGGTTTGATTTCCAGAACCCACAAGGTAGCTCACAATCGTCTGTAACTCCAATTCCAGCAGTTCTGATGCCCTCTTCTGACCCCTGTGGAGACTAGGTACAGCAATGGTGCATATGCATACATGAAGGCAACCACACTCATGTTACATACATTTAAAAAAATTTGAAAAACTATTTTTTTGTATTGGTTATTTTATTTATTTATATCTCAAATGCTATCCTCTTTCATAGTTTCTGCTCCTCAATCCCTCTTACCTATTCCCCCTCCCCATGCTTCTATGAGGGTGCTCCCTGACCCACTCACTCACTCCTGCCTCATCTTCCTAGCAGTCCCCCACCCTGGGGTATCATCGAGCCTCCACAGGACCAAGGGCCTCCCCTCTCATTGATGCCTGATAAGGCAATCCTCTCTTACATATGAATGAAGTTGGAGCCATGAGTCCCTCCATATGTACTCTTTGGTTGGTGGTTTAGTCCCTGGGAGCTCTGGGGGTCTGGTTGATTGATTTTGTTGTTCTTCCTATGGGGTTACAAACTTCTTCAGATCCTTTAGTTCTTTTCCTAACTCCTCCATTGTGGTCCCAGTGCTCAGTCCTATGATTGGCTGTGAGCATCTGCATCTGTATTGGTCAGGCAGGCTCTGGCAGAGCCTCTCAAGGAACAGTTATACTAGGCTCCTGTCAGCAAGCACTTCTTGACATCAGCATCTTAAATCAATTTTATTAGTATTTTAGATCTATGTCATATTGATAGCCTTTATAAAGAAGCATATAAAACTACATAAATCCACTAAAAACAAAAAAATTAATGGATACTATATAAAATGTCCTCAAAGATATATAGTTATTACTAATATCATTATGAATTTTATACTAAAATTAGTTTAATACAATTTGTTAAAGCACTTTAAGTAATCAAAAAATAATAATACTATTGTCATTATAATTAATATTCAATGCATGAGAATTTATGTGCTTTATAGAAGACACATTATTTAGTCCTTTCTCTAAAGTTTAAATTATATGTGTTTCTGCCTCACAAACTTCTCTTTGATAGTTCTCAAGTAGAGAAAAAGAAAAAGCAGAATGTCAAGGCATATTTTACATGGGCAGAGTTCTTATTTCTTAAGTAGTCACTTCCTAAAAGACTTATCTCTTACACTGTATTTCCAAGGCATGGTTATGTTTTATACTTTCAATCTATACATAAAAATGAAATAAATGTGAAATGCAAAATCTGGGTTAAAGTGTATTTCCAGGAAGCAGTTCTATCTCACTACATCATCTCAGCAATAACATAGGTAAAGTATTCAGAGTACATCTGGAAGAAGAGTATTTTCATAATTCTTTAAAGATGTTGGAAGAAAGAACTCTGGGGAGACTATGACTTCATCCCCACCACATCAAACACCCTACCGTTACACAAACAGTACAGAAATGGAAGGAATTCTAACTCCTCCTCAGAAGATCTGTTTTTGTATTCTCTTTTGAGACTTAGAAAAAGGAAAGCCCTTCACAGGGAGACTACATAGAGTGTTGTTTGAACTTATTCCCACTCAAAGCATTATAAAAATGGTGTTAGGAGAGGATTCTTTCAAAGATTATCAGAGCAAGGGAAGATGCTGAATTTTCTATGAGCCACCCAGCAGTGGGTCAGTGAAAGAGATAAAAGGAAAACACTACTTAAACTGTTCTGATCAGATACCTGCTGGAGAGAGTGATTAACCAAAGTAAAGATATACATATGGTACAAAGTTGACAAGAGAGAGTTATGGAAGAGCTCATACCTGATGATGCAAATGTCAGTGTTTATCATGAAAGCCACACGAGGAGACTCTTTACCTCACAGCCTCAGTCTCCCCTCCACAGCATATTCCAGCTCAACCTCAGACCCTTCAAGCCAGGCAGTGGGAGAGGGGAAAAAGTCAGTCAACATGAGGAAGAAGCAGACTAAATCTTATACCAGACATGGAATAAGATTTGAGTCATGAAACTGAAGCAGGACTTGACATAAATAGTACAGAATAATGCTATGAGCTGAGGAAATAGAGGAAAGTCTTAAGATTCCTCTTAAAATTTTATTGGAAAAGAATCATGATCTCTCACAGAAAAAATAGTTTATTTCTATATATAATTGTGACATTGAGTATATTTCTGACATCACAACAACTCATAAATCACATCTAATTTTTTAGTGTGAAACACTTTTGCATCGTTTTGCTGCTTGTAAAACTTATTAAATGACTTAATTTTACTAATATTTCTATAATAACTATTATTTCAGAATGAAATTTTAAATATGACATTGATTTAATTTTTAAGTGATTATGTAATCTGGTATTTATCAAAGACAAATGCCACAGCATGATTTTCCTTTTAAAATGTATATTTTAGTACAATATATAAAAAGAATATTTGTCTATGAATTAAGAAACCATGACAATAAGTGATGGGTGTAATAACATTCATGTTTCAAGTATAAAACAGTATTGGTGTGGTCTTACTGTTTGGAAAACTGATTGAACCCCATAATTTTACAAACTGCTATTAAAATAAATTTTCTGTTTTAGAATAAAATTTTAAAGATGACATTGATGTATTGTTTTTATTTTTCTTGCAATAATAAAACAGCTCATCTGTTTTTTATACAGTTAATAATTTTGAAACTTTACAAGTTTATTTGTTCATCTCTATGTTCAAATGTTGATAGTTTCATTCTCTAAAATGCTTTCATTCTCTAAAATTTCTAAGGGAAAGAAAACCATTAAACTTGAATCTTAATTATATAATTTACCAATTTTTAAGACTAAATATATATTGACACCTTCAAGAGGATATATATATATGTATATTAACAGAAAGTATGATTCAAATATACATGATTAAACCTGATAATGATAATGATCATTATATTTGAATGTTCTTTGTTATCTTTATTGTTTTGGGTATTTGTTTATCTTTGCACAAGTTTTTCTCTATAACACATATTGGCCTGGAAATTTTTCACAAGTTGCTAGGCAGGTCTTTCCAGAATTTTGATATGAGAATTGGGGAAAAGAAAGTAACGAGTCAAGGTTCTGGTATCCTTCAAGAAGTCTTTTCTTCAATTATATTTTCTGATATTTGAAAGTTTTTTTTAAGGATTACCTTCTATTTTCCTTTATAAATCAAGAAGATACACTTAACTAAATTAGTAATATTAACATCTCACAATTGATTTTTTAACCTTTTTTATTTTCTCACTTTTACATCCTGATTGCTGTCCTCCCTCCTAGTCTCCACTCCCACAGTTCTTATCCCTCCCTCCTCCCCTTCTCCTCTGAAGAAATGGAATCCCCTCATATCCCCCACCACCACCACCACACATCAAGTCAATTTAGGACTAGGCACTTCTTTCACTGAGGCCAGACAAGACAGCCAAATTAGGGAAATGAATTCCAAAGATAAGACACAGCTTTAAGGATAGCTGCTATACTAGGTGTTCATATGTGAGTGGGTGTGTAGGGGTGGGGTTAGGTCCAGCCTCTGTATGCTCCTTCGTTGGTAGTTCAGTCTCTGAGAACTCACAAATGTCCAGGTTAGTTGACTTTGTTGGACTTCCTGCGGAGTTCTTCTTGCCTTCAGAGCCTTCAGTCCTTACCCTGAGTCTTCCATAGGAGTCCCCAAGCTCCATCCAATGTTTGTCTGTATCTATCTGAGGCAACTTCTGGGTGGAGCCTTTCAGAAGATAGCCATGCTAGGTTGCAATTTGTGGATAATATTATAGTATACATAACCAACCCAATAAAAACTACCAATGAATTCCTACAATAAACACTTTCAACAAAGTGGCTGAATAAAAAATTAATTAAAAAAATAGTAAGCCAACTTTTAGACAAATAATAAATGATAGAGAAACCAGAAATATACACTGGAAAAAGACAGAGTCTTCAAAACTGTGCAAGCCAGATTTGATAGCTGCATGTTGTAGAATCAAAATAGAAATGTATTTATCACCCTACACAAAATTCAACTTCAAAGAGATGAAAGAATATAGACAATTCAGAAGTATTTTATACTTTTTCATGAATATTTTGGAATTTTGTGAGTTCAAGATTTAGTTTAAGCCTGATTTACATTGGCTTAATTTTATCCAATAATTTGATGAATTTGTACACAAGAAAAAAAACCTGCCTTGTATGTTTCTTTGCATATAAATATATATTATATACTAGTTTTATATAAATATTTATAAACAAGTAGTGATTAGATAAATGATAGAAAAATATCTTTAAATGATCATCAAATATTCTAATTCACTGAAATTGGTAAAGAAATGTGGATTACTTTTATAAACAGAAGCAATTTAAAACCATGCTTCAGAGGATACAACAATACAGAGTATCAATTGCAGATCCTTCCTATTTTCTTCAAAATATTTTGTTGAATAAAACTCATTGTGCTTATGTAACATTCATTATTGGGTCTCCAGCTTTATTTTATTTTGTTGTACACAGTACATGTATTGAAATTTTATTTATGCATTGTCAGAACATGGTACAGGAATGCAGACACGTGACAAGAATTCTTAGTGCTTCTGAGAAAACTCCAAGGAAACAAGAGAAAGGTCTTATGGCTTCAGTTTCTACAGAACTTGGAGTTGTTCTTGGAATATGATTTAATCCTTCTCCCAGGTTTTGAGAGGAGTGAGTTTATGTCACATTACTCATGGTTGCTTTATGGTATTATTCAAATATTGCACCCATTGAAAAATATGCTTTTCCCAAATGCTACTTGTATGTACCAATTCACTAATGATATTTCCAATTAGTTTCCAGTCCCATTAATTAAAATTCTCATCTCAGCAAATATTTCTTTTTTTAAGAATTTGATCTTTGCATATTACATAACTGTCTTGGTCACTGTTCTATTGCTGTGAAGAGGCATTATGACCAAGGTAACTATAATAAAAGAAAATTTAATTGGAGGCTCATAAATAGCTTAATAAGTCCAGTCTGTTGTCATCATGGCAAGAAGTATGGCAGCAGTCTTCACCAGTACAGTGCTGGAGAATTTGTTAGGAACTACATCCTGATTCTTAGGTACAGAGGGAAACGTGGCTTGGCATGAGCTTTTGAAAGCACAAAACCTAGCCTTGTTCATACTTTCATCAACAAAGATACACCTTGTAATCCCTTTCAAACAACGTCACTCTGGTGACTAATCATTCAAATATAGGAGCTGATAGGGAACATTCTCATTCAAAGCAACCTATTCTATTCCCTGGTTCCTATAGACTTCTCAACATATAAGTCAAATATGTTTTCAGTCCAACTTCAAAAGTCAAATCTAGGTATCAACAATATTTAAAAACTCAAAAGTCTCTTCTGAAATTTGTGACAATCTCTTTAACTGTAACCTTCTGTAAAATAAAAACCAGACCAAGTACTTCTAATATACAATGAATGGCACAGGATATATATTATAATTACAGAAGGGAAGAAAGAAAAATAGGAAAATTAGACAAAAACAAGACCTAAAATGAACAGGGTAAACTTCAAACACTATCTCTGTGTCTGATACAACAACATGCTCTTGAGATCTCCAATTTCTTTTAGCTTTCTTAACTGCAACACACTTCTCTCTCTTGGTATGGTTATATGTCATGTTAGCAACTTTCTTGGGCAGGTATCCCAGAACTCTACCATCCCCAATGTCTTGAGGTTTCAAGCACAATGCAGCTTCATCACAAAGCTCCTTCACAGCTTCATCCAATGACCTTTCTGAGAGTGGATAGGGTCAGGCTGATGCACACCTAGACACAGAAAATTTTCTAGTCAAATATTGAGGTTACACAGAACCTATCTTGTATCCGTGGTTATAAAGTCAGAACCATGTGGCTGAAGTTGCCAACTTCTGCTTTTTGGTGGAGCTGAAACATTGCACCCTTGCTCAATTTTATTTGTATCTGCGTTCTGTTTCTGGAGGTTTCCTACACTGATTAAGCTTTCTTTTTCTTTCTTTCTTCTTTTTTTTTTAACATATTGGAAACTTAGCTAGATGGGGTCTTCCCCTATGTTATCACTTTCTGTATTCCATTTAGCACTAGGCTTCTCTTTAAAATTTTATTTCAATGAAAATAAAACTAAGCCCTGAATTTAGTTTCACTGTACTTCCTGATGCTTCTTTTCTCCTCAAACCAGCCAGGATGTATTTTGCTTTGTCTACATTGCTCCCTTTCACTAAATATCTGCATAAGTGTGACCAGTAACAACCATGCAATACAGTCACTTCAGGGCTGTCTTGAAATCTCCCATGCCAATGCCATTAATTCAAAACTTTTTATTTGAGGCTTAAGCATATTTTTTGTAAGAAAATAGGTATATTCTTCTCCAAAATATCACAAGAATAGTCTCTAGGCAAGTTGCTAATCTTGAACCAGGCCATAATAATCTACATCACTCTTAGGACCACTATCTTCCATGCTCTTGCTATGATGATCCAGTAAGCCCTACTTCAAATTTCAACTACTTTTCTAATCCAAAGTCCAAAAGTCTTCCATATTCTTCCATCAAAAAACATGGTCAAGCCTGTCAAAGCACTACCCTGGTCCCTCAAACCAACTTCTGTCAAGGTCACTATTCTCTGTCTCTGAAGAGAAACTATAACTGAAGTAAATAAAATAACAATATTTATATATAATGTGTAGACTTTAGTATAATGACTGAATAAATAAAAAGAATTAAAAGGAAAGAACATGACTGCTCCTACATATGGTTGAGGAGAAAGTTTACTAAAGATGAAAGGAGAGCATAATCAGAGGCAGAGACATCTGGGAGAGTGTAGAGTAGACATGACCTTGAGCCTTTTGAGCAGAGAGGGAAGAAGAAAGAGAAAAAATGGGGAAGCCCAGTACAGGAGCCAAGGGGGCAAAAGGTAAAAGAGGCAGGTGAAAACATACATCTGAATTAGATAAAAAAAGAACCTCTTGGGGAAGCACAGCCCAACTGTGGGCTAGAGAGCTCAGGATGGCCAGTCGTTAATGCCAGCCAGACCCTGTAACAATTAGTGCGTAAGGGATGCTGGGAGAACCTGGTGATCAGGTCTGCTTTGATATTTAAAATATATTCCTCATTAATTTGTCCTAAGATTTGAGACAATATTAATGTATCTAATATCTTTAATATCTAACTAGATCTAATACTATTTTTAGTATTTGAATGTTCTCATTACCACTCATTTCACTATTTGTTACATGACTTTTGAATTTTTTTGTCTATTAAAGATACCAGATATATAATATTGCCTCATTTGAAAAGTGTTTCTAAATTAATTTTAACTGCTGACAAGAGCTTTAGTATATTTTGGTTTTACACTTATGAACTTTGTTCTAGAATTGTTTATAATTCCATGAAAAAAACCCTGTTTTAAATTTTGTTCAGTTTTTCAATAAATTATGTATTATCTCTTATTTGTTTAAAATCAACATTTTATTATAGTTTTAATTAAGCAGTGTTTCCTGTGCTTCTCTCAAATGATTGTTTTAAGGCTTTCAGGGATTTCTTTCCTCTGGAGATATATAAATTGGACTCTGTGTATGGCAGTTCTGTGACCTCTAGATATTTTGGATCCCTCTGATATCTACCTACTGAGATAAACTGAGGTTTTCATTCCGTTGCAGTTTTGTTTTTGTTGCTTTCAAGAAAGAAATACTTTGACAAAGCAACTTAGGAGAGAACATTACTTAAGTTCACACTTCCAGGTTGCAGTCTATTATTTCAGGGCAGTCACTGTGATGGGTGCTCAAGAGAGCTGTCTATTTCATATCTGTAGTCAAGAAGAAGCAAGGAAAGAATTAACAAATGATGGTCTTGCTTTGCTAGCTTACCCACTCTTAGATAGTTAAGTATAATTCCTCCCCTATAGAATGGTCTCCCACAGTGCTCAAGGCTTCCCATTTCTTTTAGTATTTTTCCTATTAATTTGTTTATTTACTCACTCTACTGCTTCATTGTAGTCCCCCTCCTTCCTTTCTTTCCAGTCCCATCCTTACAGCTCATCCCCATCCTCCTCCCTTTCTGCTCAGAGAAGGGGAGGTCCCCCATTAGTACCCACCCACCCTGTATCTCAAGTCACACCAAGTTCACACCTAAGTTCATACTCACCCACTGAGGCCAGACAAGACAGTCTAGCTATCAAAAAGAGAATCAAAGTCCCACAACAGAGTCAGAGACAAACCCCTGCTCCATTGGTAGGGGAGTAACCTGAAGAATACCCTGTACATTTTATAAATACGTGTCAGAAGCTTAGGTTAAGCCCATGAATACTCTTTGGTTGGTGGTTCAGTCTCTGGGAGTCCTTTGGAAATCAATTAGGCAGTTTCTTAGAAAATTGGAAATACTTATACCTGAAGACTCAGCTATTCGACTATGTGCATATTCCCAAAAGATGCAGCACTCTACCACAGAGACACTTGCTCATCTATGTTCATAACAGCTTTATTTGTAATAACCAGAAATTGGAAACAACCTAGATATCACTCAACTGAAGAATATATAAAGCAATGTGCATTTTCACAATGAAATACAACACAGCTAAAAAAAAAAGAAAGAAAGAAAGAAAAGAAAAGAAATACAACACAGCTACTAAAACAAAAATATCATAAAATTTGTAATCAAATTGATGGAACTAGAAAATATCATCCAGAGTAAGGTTACCCAGACACAGAAAAACATGCATGATATATGCTCATTTACATGTGGATATTAGCCATAAAGTAGAAGATAACCCAACTACAATCCACAGACCCAAGGAAGCTAAGTAACAAGGAAAACTCAAGTAAGGGATGCTCAAATTTCACTTAGAAGGAGAAATAAAATAGATATCTGAAGTAGAAGGAAGGAAGGAAGGAAGGAAGGAAGGAAGGAAGGAAGGAAGGAAGGAACAAATGAATGAACAAATGAAGGAAGGAATGAAGAAAGGAAGGAGCTAGGTGGAAAGGGGATTGGGGAGGGGAACAGGATCTAGATCAGATGTGGGGAGAGGGGAAGGGGAAGGAAAAAGAACAGAAATCAGTGTGGGATGCAGATCTGGAGTGAGGAGACTCCCCAGCATCTTTGAAGGTAACCCTAGCTGTTCAGGTTGGACCAGAAGAGGCTTCCTACTATAGCCAGACTTCTAGTAGAGGGAAGAGAACACAAAGCAATCCACAAAACCTTTAACCCAAAATTTGTCTTGCCTGCAAGAAGTACAGGGATAAAGATAGAGCAGAGATTGGGGGAATAGCTAAACAATGACTGACCCAACTTGAATAACATCCCATGAGAGAAAGCCAACCTCTGACACTATTAATGATATTCTGTTATCTTTGCAGATAGAAGTCTGAAGTTATTGTCTTCAGAGAGGCAGCTCCAAGCATCAACAGCTGATGGAAACAGATGCAAAGACTCACAGCCATATAATAGATGGAGGTCTGGGAGCCTCATGGAAGAGTGCAGGGAAGGAATGAGGGAGCTAGAGTGGTCAAGGACACTACAAGAAGACCTAAAAGGGCTGCCCATTTCAGTTAACAAAACAAGAAGATCCTGCACAGACAGGCTTAAAAGCCAGCTACATTATGTTACAATGAGAGTCTTCCCAAGGAATTTTATACCTTTTGTCAGATTGATAATTAAAACTGACCATCACACCTTCCTGATCTCACAAATGCCCTGCAGTAAATTGAGTGTATTTAATAAAAGACATACTGCATTCATTGTTCAGTTTACTGTACTTTTAAGTATGATGTATTAAAAAGTTCTTTTTAGATATATGCTTTATCTGAGAAGAGTGTTGTATATTGTTTTTAAATGGGACTGTTGCTGATAGACATTGGAATGCAATTTCTTCCTTCAAGAGAGATTGTAACATGGAAAAGAAAGACCAATAAACATTAAGGAAAAACAAGGGTTAAGGGTTTATCTCAGTTTTCAAGTGCCTGTTTAGCATGTACAAGGTCCTGGAGGGGACCTTAAGCATCACAAATATTTAGATAAATTATTAAACATGTGCTATGGCATGCACTTACAATTCTAGCAGAGGAGAATGAATTAGGACCTCTTGAGTGCAATAGCATAAGGTCAAGGAGGCATAATGAGATACTTTCACATACTCAGACACCAAAACTGCAGGTTTATTAAAACTCTGCATAAATTTAAGGTATGATTCCTTCATTGTACACAAGCATTTGAAAATTTAATTGCACAAACAGGCAAGGTACAGATACAATGTTAAAATTTGGTTAAGATTATGGAGAAGTAAATAAAATATCCAAGATCAAGGACATATTAAGGAACTGAATAACTTTTTACTGTACCATTTAAGCAAGAAATTTAGAAAACAAAACTTAACAACATGTAGGATTAGTAGATTTTATGCCTTGGTATGACCCAACTATATCAGAGTGGCAGCATCAAGGGGAGTATACTGGGATGATATAAAAAACTCTAGTATAATTTGAAAAAAATTACTGTTTATGACGGAGTAGAGAATAAAATGAGTGGAGAACTGAGACAGGAGCAAATTTGGGAAGAATGATTATAAACACAGGTAATATCAAAATTTACAAGTGGGGTACCTAGTAATTAAGAGATGACTAACAATTAACAATGGAGATGGAGTTGTGATACTACAAGAATCTATTAGGTGAGATGTAGTGAATGGGATATGACAAGCAGAACCTATTTACTTGCCAACATCTCCTACCTCCATTTGCACCTTAGACATAAAGGAATCATATGTAAGTACAAGGAAGAACATTACTTTAAAAGCAATCATAAGCAGGGTCCTCAGAAAAATCCAGGTTCACTGGAGAAAGAAAGTAAAGCCATCTTTGGAAAATCAATTGACAATCTGGAAGTGCTTTACTGATAATGAGCAGAGAATGCCCAAAGGCCCAATGCACAGTTGTCAGGAGTTGGAAAGGGCTAAAATAGGGAACAGAGTATGAAATGTGCACAGCATCTAGAAATGATCAAGGCAGTATATTGATTTTCAGTAAGCCCCACTGAAGAATCACAGTCACAGGAGTGAGGCCTTATGGTCTTTGAGTACAGTCATTCTCTCTACTAATAAATCTTTTCTTTTTACAGAAATAGTTGTCAAGTTGCAGCTAGTCCCTAGTGGAATAAAAGTGCCAATGGCAGAATAACAAGTAACTAGGTTTGTTTTGTTTTGCTTTGCTTGTTTTGTTTTTCTTAAGTAAAATATTAGTTTCATTTGTAAGTGTGTGTGTGTTTTCCAGAGGAGAACATCAGATCCCATGGAGTTTTAAGTCATTATAATTCACCTAATATACATCCTAGAAGTCAAACTGGGATCTTTTGCAATAGCAATATATGATTTTAACCACTGAACCATCTTTCCAATTCCTGAACTGACTGTTTCTTTGAGCAATTCACTATAATTTTATCTTTTTAATCTATTTTTGAGAGTTTTCTATGTGAGTACTGTATGTAACCTACCCCTCTTATTCTCTGTAGCTCGTTCTATATCTCCTGTGTTCCTTCCTAGACTCTTGGCCTCTTAATTACAATTGTACAAAATTATATTCATAAATACATTAATTCATAATTATAACCTACCTAGATCATTTAGTGATGCTCATATTGTTTAGGGCTGACCTCTTGTGACTCAATTGGGGGTGTGAGAACTTATCTCTGGAAAAAACTGGTCTTCCCTTTCTCATCTGACTCATATAAACAGAAGTGTATATGTCCCCAGATAAAAACAGCTCAGTGTAGGAAATGACTATAAACACTCCATTAGTGAATAACATCTAAAAAACTTACAGTATACAAAGGATATGAACTTTATTGGCAATATATTTTACTTGGTTGAAATGAGAGTTTTCTAAGACATTGTCTTTGTTAATGGCATATGAGAAAATATTATGGGCGGGATGATGAAGTCTTTGTATCACTAATGCTAAAGCCAAACTATTGCAGGTCTTGAGTGTCAAAATCTCACCATTATTGACAAATCACATGGATTTGTGATTACCCCAAGAAGACAAACAGCTAACTGGAGATGACTCCATCATTCAAGTTGGATAAAATGCGTTTTCCAAAATTGTTGTGGGTTTTGTTTATCTTACCTTGCCAATCATTTTGATTGTCCTACTATTAGAGTGTAGAAATTAGTGAGATTAGGAAAATAAATTCCACAAGAATGACCCACAAATTTACTCCTGCATTATTGCACTTGAGTTATATTTTGCTTATATCATAGTTCAGATAGTCAATGATAATTATGTTATGAATAATAGCTCTAGGATCAACTATTCATGTGTGTTTATGTTACCCGCTTAAAAATGTATCCCACAATCTATTGAGGATTAAGAAAAGGAATAAATCTAGTATCATAAAGATGTCAGAAAAAGTTTCAGAAGTGATACAAGTAATTTCCCATTATATACTACTAATTAGAAAATAAACCAATGGTTCAAGCATTAAAAAAGAACCTAGGAAAATTCTTTGCCCAGGATAATAAAAACATTCTTATTTTATTTATGTATTTTAATATTTACTATATAAAATGATTGGTAACAGTAAAATTCACCGTCTATTATAAAAGCTGGACAACTTGAGGAACAGATAATTAAAGATAAGTCGGCATATTGGATGGATTTCTAATACTGCTAGAATTCTGACAGAATATAAGGACAGAGGGAAAGAAGCAATCAGTCTGTAATCAGCGGAAATGATTATTTATTTCAAACCCTCAAGGGACAGCAGCATGTGGGGTTCAAGTGGGGGGAAGTGAGATGAGGACTCACTTCACTTCAAGGACAGGAGACTTGAAGTTGATATACAGAGAGCAGATAATGTGAAGTTAAAGGAAGCAGTGGAATTCTGTAGTCACTACTTTGAACTGAACTCAGGTTTTTGTCCTGATGAGGCCATTATATCTTTATAAAATGTCTTGCGTCAGATACCAGGATGAGGATGATTTAGGTTAATGGACTTAGGCAATGGCAGAGGGGAAGAAGGGGTTGGAGTTTCAACATTGTAGGGACAGATTTCAGCCAACCATAGGGAATGGATATCCTTGATCAGGGTCTGGCAAAGCTTCTTCATGGTTTATTTGACATATTATAACTTATTTTGAATTTTCAGTAGGCCATGAGGCCTTCCTATGGTTGTAGTCTTTAAAGAGAGATGAATAAATTTTCAGGTCTTCAAAGTTTAATTACAATATTTTTGATTTCCAACACATCAACCTTTTAAAATAAAAGTGTTGGAAGAAAATCATGCAAATAACTAGCTAGCCCAGTTTTATTGATTTTTGGACTAAATGACATCTTAGTATCTAACATGTTCAGAAAAGTTATACCCATGTGAGCTTCAGAGGGATAAAGGCCTTGCTTTCCAATAATAATCTGCCAAAAAATTATACTGATTTTTTGATGGACTCTTTGATGTACTTCTATTCACCAAGATTTCCAACCTTTTAATATGGAAGTAAAGACAATAGAAAATTTACTATATCACTATGCTTTTCACTGTGATATGTAAACAAGAAATAATGGTGGTTGGAATCAAACATTTCTACAAAATGATGAGGATATAACATAATGAAAACAAACAGTTAACAGTTAGAGATATTCAAAGGTATATAATGAGCAATTGAAGAACACATCCAGTATGGTCCCCATAAGCAGAATCTCCAAAATTCACTCATAATGTGTATTACTTAATTCTAGTATGTAATGCTATATACTGGTGCACTATCAAGCAATGAAAGTAAGTACACTGAATCTTGACTTTGACATAGCATGTGAGTATGGAAGTCATCTTTAAGATTCACAAAAGCAAGAAGAATTGAATAAAGGATCTCAGAAAGAAATTGGAGATGTGCTTGAGAGGCAAAGCCAAAGAGAAAACATACCCTAGATACTAGAGAAGAAGATGAAGGAATGACAGCAAATAGAGCCCAGGCACAACAAATTTGGTGTAGACCAAGGCTGGGTAGAAAAATCAATAGAGTAATTAACTTTGTACTACAGGTGTGTGTGTGTGTGTGTGTGTGTGTGTGTGTGGTTTCCAGTTTTCAAAGGGATCAAAAGTACTTTTTCATTTTACCTTTTGAAACAGCATGATGAAAATAAAACACTTATTCCACTCCTGTTTAGTTAAGGGGATCAGCAGGCATTTTTGAATAGACTCAAGTATGCTGATCTTCTCAGTGAACTTATGTTTAAGATAATCTATTTTACCACAGCTCAAGCAATAAAGGGGCAAAATGACAACACATAGTCCTCCCTTTTTAATTTTATGTATGTATCATAGGAGACCAATAAATAATGTTTTTGAAGACCACAGACTATGAACACAGGCTGATTGAGTCATCTGTCACTATGAAATCTTTTAAATCCTTCTCTGCATTCAACTCTTATGATTTTATTAAATATAAACCTAAGTACATAATCCAAGATATTTAATAAATGCTAACAGAATAACTGAAATTTTAATATAGAGAAAAAAATTTTAAAAAATACAATGTCCAAGAACTGTGAGACAGATACTAGAAATTATAGACATATGGAAAGATAATCTGGAAATGAGAAAAGGAAAGGGAACACAGGAACTTAGCAGTAAGAATTAAGAGTTTCTAAAACAAACAGAACTAATGTTAGGAAATACAGGGAAGAAAAAAAGTTGGCAAAAGGTTAATGTAGCCACACTTGGAAAAGTCACATCCAAAAAAAACAAATACCAGTGAAACTTGAGAGAAACTAGATAGAGAGAAAACAAATGTTTTATCAACAGCAGAGCCGAAGTAAGAACTGCAAGCCGAGAAGATATCTCACTGAGTATGAAATGGGTGCTATAAACATCCAATGAACTGAGTTCAGATTTTCAAAATCCTTGTGAAAAGTCTGATCTAGCATTGCTTGGCAATCTCAGCCCTTGCACAGTTAAATATAACACAAAGAGAGAATAGCTCAGAATCTTGGAATATGTATCAGCAAGCAGCTGCAAATACCTAAAAATAAGATGGAAATGCAAAGAACAAGGTGTTGAGGAATGTAGTCTCAAAGTTGTGTACTTTCAATCCGAGCACTCAGCTAGCAGAAGCAGGTAGATCTTTGTAAGTTTGAGGGGAGTTTGGGCTATAAACTGAGTTCTAGGAAACCAAGGACTAACGCAGATAAAACGTGTCTTAAAAAGTACAAGAAGAAGAAGAAGAAGAAGAAGAAGAAGAAGAAGAAGAAGAAGAAGAAGAAGAAGAAGAAGAAGAAGAAGAAGAAGAAGAAGAATCAAAAACTAAACAAGTTGTGCAGTGCATTTAACATAACCCCAGAGGCATCAATATGCTCACATGATACATTTAATAAAGAAAATGTGGCATTTCTCCTTGGATTAATTTGGCAACAAAGAAGCTACAGTTTGAATTTTCTACTTACCTCCCTCTATTATTGTGTTTTCTGTATATGTATGTATATACATATGTGTGTGTATATATATATACATATATATATACATATACATATATATCTTATTTGTTCATCTTTCTTTTTTCTTCTTATTTATTTTTTATTAGATATTTTCTTTATTTACATGTCTTATGATATCTCCTTTCCCAGTTTCCCCTCCAAAACACAAACAAAAACAAAAACAAACCCTGTTCCCTCCCCCCTCGCCCTGCTCTGGATCATCCTGCTCTTCTTCCATCTTCCTTCCCTTGCTCTGTCCTCTCTCCCCATCTATGAAGCTCTTAGCTCTGCCTCCATTTTTCTTGTCCAATCACAGGCTTCTTGTTGTATTACCATTTAAATTAATTGGGGGAAAATTCTGCCACATGTTAGAAATCAAATCCTGGAAGAACAGCTAGTATTGCTGACAGTTGAGCCCTCTCGGCTGCTCCATGGCAATGTGTGGCCATCAGCTGCTTAGTTGTGTGATCTTTCTCAGGTCAGGACTACAGAGGCTTTCGGTTTGCGAGCACATTGCAATTGAGATGGTGGCTCCTCTTGTTCTGCCTTTCTTTGATTAGTGATGAGATTAAGCATTTCTTCATAAATACATTACTGATTCTGGTTTTCTACTCTGCAGCTTCTTGTGGGTATTTATTTTACCCATTTTACGTGCCTGTTCTTTGTGATTTTTGTGTTTTTGTGTATTCTGTTACTTTATATAGACCATAGATCTACAGTTAACTTCCTTCAAAAGATTTTTTGTGGGAGACATTTTTCATTTCACATATGATAGCTTTTGACACATCACATAAAATGTTTTATTTTAGTGAACTAAATGGTTAAGATTTCCCTGTTCAATTTTATTTTGCTTTTGTTATGCTGTATTTGATGCTGTGTGTGTGTGTGTGTGTGTGTGTGTGTGTGTGTGTGTGTGTAAGTAATCTACTGAATTTAATTGGCTTGCCTTCTGAGATGGAACTACTTCTGAGATGGTTCTTGAAGGTGTGATGAATGCCACCCATAGTCAGGCTGTTCCTTTTGAGCAAGGAGAACCTGGGTGTGGAACTTCAGCCATTTCTTTCCTCCCTCCTTCATCCCTTTTCCCCCCACTCCCTTTTTTCCTTTTATTTTCTACTTGGACTTTATTGGTTTGCTTTGGTTTTCTTTTTTTTTTTTT
>NW_022196898.1:23972152-23975420 GCF_008632895.1 Mastomys coucha
TACTTACTGGCCCATTACTTTGGGAGTCTTCACTCTCTTCTATACCTATTATCCTTAGATTTGGTCTTTTCAGTGCATCCTGGATTTTCTGGATGTTTTGGGTTTGGAGCTTTTTGCTTTTTGCATTTTCTTTGACTGTTGTGTCAATGTTTTGTAAGGTGTCTTCTGCCCCTGAGATTCTCTCTTCTATCTTACATTCTGTTGGTGATGCTTGCATCTATTGCTCCTGATTTCTTTCCTAGGTTTTGTATCTCCAGGGTTGTCTCTCTTTCTGATTTCTTTATTGTTTCTATTTCCATTTTTAGATTCTGGATGGTTTTGTTTATTTCCTTCACCTGTTTGATTGTGTTTTCCTGTAGTTCTTTAAAGGATTTTTGTGTTTCCTCTTTAAGAGCTTGTAGCTCTTTACCTGTGTTCTCCTGTATTTCTTTGAGGGTGTTATTTATGTCTTTCTTAAGGTCCTGTATCATCATCATGAGAAGTTATTTTAGATCAGAGTCTTGTGTTTCTGGTGTGATGGTGTGTCCAGGACTTGCTATGGTGGGAGAATTGGGTTCTGATGATGGCAAGTGACCTTGGTTTGTATTGTTTATTTTCTTATGCTTACCCACAGCCATCTGGTTAACTCTAGTGCTACCTGTCCTTGCTAAATCTGATTGGAGCCTTTCCTTCCTGTGATCCTGGTTGTGTCAAAACTCCTCAGAGTCAAGCTGTCTCTGTGATCCTGTGATTCTGTGATTTTGGGATCCTGGGCTTGTTAGATCACCTGGGAGTGTGGCTTCCTCTGTATGTTGTGGGACTGGCTGCAGAGCTTGTGCCCAATTTCTGCTCAGAACACTAACCCAGACAGACCAGAAGGAACCAGAGTCACTGGGCTGGCGGAATTCCTGTGTGCCTGGTCCTGCTGGTCCCAGTTACTCCTAGTGTTGGGACAGATGTTGGTTCCTGCTTACCTCTGATCCTGGGTGTGTCAGAGCGCCTGGGAGTGGAGCTTCCTCTCTTATTTGTTCATATTACCTGTCTGGTGTACTGGTGTGGCTAACTGTGAATTTGCCTGTTTCTAAAAGAGTGATTTATCTGTACTTATTAGAGTGCAGACAATTTCACATGGGAAATGAATAATTACATAAATCTTTAACAAAATTTTATAGGGGATTAAAACTTTATTTAATCCATCTGATATCATAGCATTTAGTATTTCAACCTACCTTTTATTGATCAATATTCTGAGGTTGTTTCAAACATTGGTAGTGGATATTTGTTGCGTATGTAGCTTCCACTCTATTTTCTGTCTTCAGCAAATTATTACCATAATACATGCACACACACACACACACACACACACACACACACATACACACACACACACATCTAATAGCACCCCTACTAACAAAAATAGTAGAAATTAACAATCATGGCTCATTAATATATCTCAATATCATGGAATTAATTCCTCAATAAAAAAACCATAGGCTAACAGAGTGGATATGAATACAGGCTGTATTCTTGTTGTGTAAAAGAAATACACTTGAACATCAATGATAGATATTACCTCATAGTAAAGAGCTGGAAAAATATTTTCCAAACAAATGCAACCAAGAAAGAAGTTTGGTGCGGCCATTCTAATATTTATCAAAGTAGACTTCCAACCAAAATTAATCAAAAGAGATTGGAAAGGACACTTGTCACTCACTAAAGGAAAATTCTACCAATAAGATACAACATCTCAATTGTGAACATCTATGCTACAAATGCCAGACACCCAAATTTTTTAAAAATAAAACAAAACAAAAAACAAAACAAAAGCAAACAAATAAACAGAAAACACTAATGAAGCTTAATTCATACATTGGACCAAATACATTAAGAGTGGAAGACTTCTATGTCTCAATTGTCTGGGACAATTTGGTCTGGTTGACCAATGGGCAGGTCAGCCAGATTGAAACTAAAGAGAAGGATTTTGTTGCTAACAGACATTTTAAACCAAACAGACCTAACAAATATATACAAAATATTTTACCAAAACACAAAAGAATGTACCCTCTTATCACATCATAGAACTGTCTCCAAAACTAAGCATATATTCTGTCATAAAGCAAGTCTCAGCAGATAAAGAGAATTGAAATAACTCACTGTATCCTATCAGAGCACAACAGATTAATGCTTGATTTCCACAACAGAAAGCCTACAAACTTATGCAAACTGGACAGTCACTACAAAATTACTAGTGAGTTAAGACAGAAATTAAAAGAAGATATTAAATGATTCTTAGAATTCAATGAAAATGAACATGCCCAAACTGATGGAACACAATGTAAATGATGCTAGGAGTAAAGTTCATAGCACTGAGTTTCTTCATAAAGAAATTAAAGAGATTGCATACTAGCCACTTAACAGCACACTTTAAAGCTCTAGAACAAAAAGAAGGAAACACACCCAAGAGCAGTAGATGTCAAGAAATCATCAAAGTGGGGCCTGAAATCAACAAAGTAGAAACAAAACGAACAATAAAAAAGAATCAAAGAACAAAGAGTTGCTTCTTTGAGCAAATTAGCAAGATAAACAAACCTTTATCCAAACCAAATCAAAAGCAGAGTGGAAATATCTAAATAAACAAAATCAGGAGGAAAAAAGTAAGGATTTCACAATGAATGCAGAGGAAATCCATAGAAACAATAGGTCATACCTCAAAAACCTGTACTTCTCAAACTTGAAAATCTAAAAGAAAAGAATAGATACTAAATAGCATCTCAATAGATACTATTTACCAACATGAAATCAAGTCCACTGAGTCCCTGGGAAACTGCCTGGAGAGCGGTGCCAGCCTAATCAAGCACAGCAGGGCACATGGGCCAGAGACTGATGGGTGCCTAGAAATGAAGGCCTGAAGCCAAGCAGAAGCACAGCAAGTTGGAGAGGTCTGGCCAGGACTGGCAGAAGGCTAAGCCAGGAGCCCTGAGCTAACTACACAGTTGGGGCAGAGCTAAAGAAGCACAGGGTACAAACTAAAACTCCCAAGAGTCTAAACTGTTGAAGTATTAAGGAACAATAAAAGGAAAGGAAAGCTAAGTATTAAAGAATTATAGAAAAATATTTAATTTAAATATAAAGAAAGTACTTAGGAAGAAGTTTTGAAATTGAAAAGAAAAAATAAATATTTTCTGTATTTGGGATGTAGGAAAGCACAATGACACTCTGTATCTAGATTCCATATGATCTTGCTTTGCTTATCAGCATACAAAGGACTATTTTTCTTTTTTTTTTTTTT
>NW_022196898.1:23976243-23995061 GCF_008632895.1 Mastomys coucha
TTTTAATAGCTGAGTAGTACTCCATTGTGTAGATATTTTTCAATCATTACAGTTTTGTATGCCGTCTTTTGGAAAAATCAGAATAAGACAGACCTGGGAAAAATGAGACTGAGATATTAAGTACTAGATTAGAGACCATAAAACAGAGATTGAAAGAATCTTTAAATCAAAATAGAAAAACTTCAAAAGAATCCAATTTGGGATGTATAATAATATCAAAACCATAATTCCAGACAAGAAGTTTTCACAGAGGCTTGAAAAATTAAAATAATAGGGCATAATAATACAATATACTGAATTAAGAATCCAAATTCTGTCTGCTGATGCTAACTTAAATCAATGCCAAACAACAGATTGTATGTTTCATTTTATAAAGTTTGGATAATTGAAGTATATATACATGGCAATACACAATACAACTGGTACATGTTTGTAGATACAATGGACTTTGGCTTTGAGTTCTGAGGGGGATAAATCTGAGACTGTACATATATTAGAGATGATGGCTATATTGGGAGGGGAAATAAAATGGATATTATGGGTGAACTTGTAGCAGTAGGTAATAGAACAGTAAGTATTTGGTTGAGGCAAGATGGAAAGAAAGAGTTTTGGGAAAGACAACTGGAATTAGGGTGTATTTTGGGGGGTAAGATAGAAATGTAGTGCAATAAGAAGTCCATAGAATCTGCAAGAATGACCCTAATGACACGCAGTAGTAATGAAGGATAAAGAGCCTGAACTGGCATTACCCATAACCAGACAAGAATTCCAGTGAAAGGATTGGGAAAACAAACCTTTAGACATATTTATCCTGCTTGCAAGATGTGCCATAGTAAAGGTGGTAGAGAATTTGTGGAAGAGCCAACAAAGGACAGGTACAGCTTAAGACCCATGCCAGAAAAGAGAGCCTAGTCCTGACACTGACTAGAGGGCCACGAGCCAAAGTCTAGTTAGCCTGAAGACCTAGAACAGATCCAAGTTCAACTATTTGAAAAAAAAATTAATGAAAGGATACCAATGATATTTAGCTATACACATAAATTTGTCTCACCCAATTATCATCAGAGAGACTTGATTTAGTATTGTTGAAAATTGTAATCAGAATCCAGGGTTTCTATCCCTCCTTGAACATTCAGTTTGAAGATAAAAGATACACAACTTTTATTATTTATAACAAATCATAAACAGCACAAAGCTGGGCAGAAAACTACTTTCTACGTTATTAGAATCTACTTTCCTATTGATGACCCTGAGGTACTACTTGCTATGTTTCATTTCGGATGCTCTTCACTCCAATTGGACAGTCCACAGGGCCATGTTTTCATTACACACTTAACCCACAGCAGCTTTTCCTTGGTTCCCCTGTTCCCCCATGCTATCGCCTGGTTCTCCTCTGACTTCCAACCCCAGGAACTCTAACCCCAGCCTAAAAATAACTTAGGTGCAAGTTCACATAGTCACTTGGGTCTAAGTATGAACTCTCTCATCTCTGGGCCAACCAGGTCTTGAGGAACCAATATTAGCCTGTGAATACAAGCATCATCAGGCCAACCCACTACAATATAACAACTGATTGAAGCAGATGTGGAGATCAACAGCAAAACAGGCAAAGCATGGGAAATGGTGCTGAAGAGAGGGAAGAAGGATTACAACCTGATATGCCATGTTTGGTTTATACCCATGGGAGGCCTTCACATATCTGAAGGAGAAAAGAGGAGGAGTGAATTAGGGGAAGAGGGAAATTGCCTGGGAGTTAACATTTTATTGCTGTGAAGAGAAACAATGACCAAGGCAACTCTTAAAAAGCAAACATTTAGTTGAGTCTGTCTCTTATAGTTTCAGAGATTTACTCCATTATCATCATGGTGGGAAGCATGGGGAAGCAAAAGTTGTGTATACAGGCAGACATGGTGCAGGAGGAGCCAAGAGTTCTATATCTTTGTAAGAACGGACAAGACTTATCTTCCTCTGGCAGCCAGGTGGAGGTTCTGGATCTCACTGCGCAGACATATTTATGAGACCTCAATGTCTCACCTCCACTGTGACACACTTCCTCTAACAAGTCTACATATCAGATAAGGCCACATGTATTAATAGTGCCAATTCCTGAGGACTAAGCATATTCAACCCCCCACAGGGAGCAACTAGGAGAAAAAGAGGGAGAGCAAACTATGGTTATGTCGCAATATATAAGAAAATTAAAAGAGAAAGAAAGAAAAAGAAAGAGAGAGAGAGAGAGAGAGAGAGAGAGAGAGAGAGAGAGAGAGAGAGAGAGAGAGAGGTCTAAATATCTGTGGTAGTTTCAATGAAATTTACCTCCATAGTCTTAGGCATTTGCATACTTTGTCACCAGTTCATGGATGGTACTGTTTGGATAGGTTCAGGAAATCTGGCCTTGCCTGAAGAAGATTATTATTGGAACTAGCCTTAAGGTTTCAGATTTTACATCATTCACAGGTGTCCTCTTTGTTTTCTGCTTGTCAATATTATGAGCTTTCAGTTTGCTCTCTAGCTCTTCATGTCTGACTCTTGCTGTCTTTCCCACTTATGATGATATTGTAGTCTTATACCCCTCTGACCCTAATTCCAAATAAACAATGTTATCCAAACATTGTCTTGATCATGATATTTTATCAGACTACTAGAAAAATAACTAAAGCAATTTCAGTTGAAGGCAATTTTGGAAATGTGTTTTAATTATAAAATAAAACATTATTTAGCTATTAAGAAATAGAATATATAGTTATGTAAAGACAATGAGGGTTTGCATCAGGAAAATTAAACAAGGGGAAGGGAGTGATGACTAAAGGAGGGAATATGGAGAGGGACAAATAATATTAAGGGCCATTTGAGGGATCATATGGAAATATAGTACAGTAGCAGCATCTTAAAGTATATACATATATGATAGAAAGTTAAATGGAGTCACCAATAACTGAAAAGACAATGCTACAACTGGACATTTTTTTTCTCCAATAAAAGCAATATCAATACTATAATTGGCCCGTTTAGCTGAGTAGTTCTTCAAAGGAACTAGGAAGGAAAAATAAAGACCTCAGGCTAATGCTAAGGCTACTGGTTGCTCTACACAAACTGATAGTATGGACTTATTGATGAAAACCACACTTACATTTCTCATTGAATAAGTAAAAGTTGAGCTGATGGCTAAATAGAGCCTTCCTCCTATTGAATGATATTCATAGCTGTTAGCATTCTGTATAAATTCCAACCCCACAGATACCTGGCAGCAGCCAAGTGTGCTTCTTCCCATGGTTACCTGCAACTGCCAGGTAGGCCTGGCCCCAAGGGGCTGCTTGCCCCCTCCTCTCTCTCTCTTACTCCTGCTTCTCTACCTTGCTTCTTGCCCTTTTGTTCCTCCTCTCTTCCCATTCCCTTTCCCCTTCTCTCCACGTGGTCATGGCCGGCCTCTACTTCTCTACAATCTCTTTCTCTCTGCCTTACTCTGCCTCTGCTACCCTCTTAACTCCCCTCCCCATGCCTTAAATAAACTCTAGTCTATACTATACCAGTGTGTGTCTCGTCCCTCAGGGGGAAGGGATGCCTGGGCATGGGCCCACCGAGGAACCCTCTTCCCCTACACCCTACCAGAACATATTCTTATAGCTCTTTCTCTTTTTATGATCACAATAGCAGTGGGAGGTGTTTTGCTACAAGAAGAGAGAGGTGTATAGCAACACAGTTACAAAATCTATAACCATGTCCAGCTTGAAAGTTATGCTAGTGCACTAGTGGCATAGTATTGTGAGAATAACCAATCACTGTTTGATTTTACTTAAGCCATACTCAATGGGTACTACTAATAAGCTAATACTACTTATGAAGTCAAGAATTTGAGATTAATTTAGCCATGGCCCTAGGACAAAACCAAATTTATAGTACATGTGAACAAGTACAGAGACCCTCACACAACCTGACAATGTACAGAGAATGAGAGACTTTGGAACAGTCAGTCTTTAATATGATATCTTTATCAAATCTCTCCCTGGATTCAGAACCATCAAACCTAGACTCCAAAAGTGAATGCCTATGTATTCTCTTATCTGTCAGTGTTAACTTTGAATATTCAAAAAATATGTGTTTCACTGACAACACTTTTAGAGGTCATCATATCACTAAGTTTCATGTAGAGGGGCTTTCAAGACAGGGTAGTTAGAGTACATTGTAATAAAGCTTTAAAAAGGAGGATGGAACTTAAAATGTTAAAATGTAGAAGATCAGATGGTGAAGAATTAAACCAAGCCTAAATATGAAAATTCTGGCATTAAAATAAAATTATAGCAAGTATTTTCAACTATTTCTCAGAAGACAGCAACAATAATTACAACATACAAAGTAAAAATGAACAAAGAATCATCAGAGTAAAGGAAAGTAAAATATAATGATGTAACTTGCTGTCCTCTGTGAAAGGATAAAAGAACTCCGTAGCATCTAAACTTCTGAAACAAAAGATGAAAACAAAGCTGAGCAGATACTTGTGAAATTTAATGGACAAAAAAGACAGCCTCCTGCTACTGTGATAGACGTTAGCACCTCCTAATAGTTACTGACAGAGATAGAAGATGAGTAGTCAGAAAAGACTAACTGAATTGTGGATGGCATCATCAATAAACTTGGTATAATTAACATCTTTTGGTGACCCACATGTAAAAACAAAATATATGGAACCACTTGACAATTCTAAATTTTTCAGCAACTTATTTGACTATGGGTCACATAATACTCCTTAATCAATCAATAATCAATAACTATATTAAAGTTAGATTTCATGATGGTAGAAAGGGTCTCGTGGCAGTCATAGGAGGTTGAGAGAGACTTGAACTCAACTGAATGCACATGAACTGGAAAGTGGGGAGAGGTTATAGATGCCCCAACCTTCCTCCAGCAAGGCTCCATATAATAAACTTTCCATCGTGTCCCTAAACAGCACCAACAACTAACGAGTAGGTGCTTAAATACATGGTAGTCTTGGAAACATTTTCATTCAAACCATTTCAATATATTGAAAACAGGAAATTAGAACAGATAGTTAACACTGTGTCCTTTGAAAGATCAGCATAGTAGATAAAACTATAATATGTTAATCAATAACAGGGTATAAGTTATTAATATTAGAAGTGCAAAAGACACAGCTGCTGATTCATGGGCATGAAAATCCCAAAGGGTGTTTTGAAAATAGCACTGTGAGCAAATTTGATCACCTAGATGTAAATGCACCATGTGCTTGAAAGGTCATATCTGCAAAAAATTCGCACAAAAGATCCAGATTTGAAACGCCCAATTCATACTTAAATCAAGATAGGCAACTCTAGGACACTGGTTCCCAGGGTTTATAGAAATTTTAATGGTTTTAAAATTCATAGTTAAAATTTAAAGTTAGAAATACATATATGAAAACTCCACCTTTAATTCCTAATAACAGAGCTCAACTTAATTATCATGCTCTGATTGCTTACTTGTAAGTTCAGAGAGGATTTAAAGAGAAATTTCAGGTCAGTGTTTGGCAGTATCTTCCAAAATGTAAAAGAAGTGGGAATCATTCCTAAATCAGTCTATATGACATCTCAAAAATAAATAAATAAACAAACATAAAACAAATAACAACAAAAAGTAAAAATGAAAGCATGACTAGAAAGTAAAAATAACCATCAGTATTTCTCATAGATGCAGTTATCATAGGTAACCAGAATCTTAAGTCTACACCTTTTGACTCTCCACCACCAACTCCTCTGCATATCCTAAAAGCATGTGCTAGTCCAACTAGAACACTGTGTGTATCTTTGAGATATCCAAAGATGAATAAAAATGTTAGAAATTAACAATTAAATAAACCACAAATAAAAGAAACTGTATGCTAAGATCAGAAGTTTATAAACCTAGTTCAAGGATTAGCAAAATGTCAAGGTCACCCAACAGGTAAACAGGCCTGCGTATAAGCCTGATGGCCTAAGTTTGGTCATTGTCATCCACATGGTGGAAAGAGAGGGAAACAACTCATGTAAGTTGTTCTCTGATGACCACATCCATGCTGTGGCATTTTAACACTCAAGAATCAAAACAGTAAAATGACAAAATACATATTTACTACCAAATATTTCAGTAAAGTGGAAACAGACAATACTTTCTCAGTCTAATGAGAAATCTTCATCAAGAGGTCTGCATTTACTAAGAACTGCTGTAAGGTAAAGCTGCAAACAGTAAAGTCTCTTATTTTTATTATTACTACTAAAATACTATTATTGTATGACTTTTGAACATATTGAAAAAATCTATGAAGTGACTTTAGAGTAACAAACGTATTTCATTGTCTGTGAATTATAGCTCCAATGTGATAGGGGTAAAGGACGTTATCTATTTATATACAGTGTTGTTCTTCCATTATCTACAAAGATTCATTGGTTTCACAATAATTTGACAATTTTATGTATATATTTATTATATTTGTACATTTAAATGCATGTGTAGTCTGAATACACAAAAAATTTAAAAATTAAAACAATTTTATATAGTTTATTAGTACTTGATTTGAATATTTTGAAATACAGTAATATTGGTTATAATTTAGCATCAGATTACCTGGAGTTGCATCATTTTTATTGGATAATATCATAGTGTGATATATCCATCCATGGCAAATTTAGAAACCATTTTAAAACTTTAAAAAGATTACTCTAGTAGTACTCTAAAAGAGTACTACTACTATCTCAATTTATCTACATCATACACACATACACACACACAAACACATATGTGCATGGATTAAGGCCTATACATTAAAACATTCCTTAAATTTTATTACTACAATAGCAACACTAATGTTGGAAACAACTGAATTGAGAATACTATACAAAAGCTGTATGTACTAGGGTCATAGTACTACCCAAAGACTCAGCTATACCAGTCCTGGTATATACCCAGAAGATGCTCCAACATGTAATAAGGAATATGAACATGTTCCACTATGTTCATAGCAGCCTTATTTATAATAGCCAGAAGCTGGAAACAACCCAGATGTCCCTCAACAGAGGAATGGATACAAAAAATGTGGTACATTACACAATAGAGTACTACTCAGCTCTTAAAAACAATGAATTTATGAAATTCTTAGGGAAATGGATGGATCTGGAGAATATCATTCTGAGAGAGATAACCCAATCACAAAAGAACACATATGGTATGCACTCACTGATAAGTGGATATTAGCCCAGAAGCTCTGAATACCCAAAATACAATCCACAAACCACAAGAAAATGAAGAAGAAGGAAGACCAAAGTGTGAATATTTCACTCCTTCTTAGCAGGGGGAACAAAATGCCCATGGAAGAAGTTGCAGAGACAAAGTATGGAGCAGAGACTTAAGGAAGGACAATCCAGAGACTGCCCCACCTGGGAATCCTTCCCATATTAAATCATCAAATCCAGACACTATTGTGGATGCTAGCAAGTGCTGGCTGACAGGAGCCTGATATAGCTGTCTCCTGAGAGGTTCTGACAGAGCCCGACTAATATAGAAGTAGAAGCTCACAACCATCCATTGGACTGAGCACAGGGTCTCCAATGAAGGATCTAGAGAAAGGACCCAAGGAGCTGAAGGGTTTGAAGCCCCTTAGGATGAACAACAATATGAACTAACTAGTACTCTCAGAGCTCCCAGGGACTAAACCACCAACCAGAGTACACATGTTAGGACTCATGGCTCCAGCTGTATATAGCAGAGGACGGCCTAGTCAGTCATCAATGGGAGGAGAGGCTCTTGGCCATATGAAGGTTCTATGCCCCAGTGTAGGTGAATTCCAGGGTCAGGAAGTGGGAGAGGATGGGTTGGTGAGCAAGGGTAGGGGGTGGGGAACAAAGTTTTGTTTAGTATTTTGTTTTGTTTTGTTGTTAACTCTTGAATTGTTTAATATGACAAAGGGAGATTATAGAGATGACTTACATGAACATTTTGATATGAATAGGTTATCTTTGGTCATTCTCCTACTCTGTCTATAAAATGAATCCTTACAAGTAAGAACTGAAGATAGAATGCAGAGTGAAAAGGGGGGATATGATGAAGGCTGCAGATCTTGCTATGCTTCAGCTGTTCCCATGTAAATATGGTCCCATTAGTCACAGAATATAAGTACCCTATCTAAAGAATCTAAAGAATCTAAAATGTCTGGACTTTAGCCCAATGGGATGCATTTTGAGATGCTAACCTAAGTTTGTGATAAAACTTTGTACACAAATAATGGATTTCATGCTGTTTGTGTAGACTAGCACTCTGCATTAAGGTGAATTCATTACAATATGCTGTACTAAAAATATTACTTATCTTTAGAATTAATTAAACATTTTCAAACTGAAAACTATTTTGAGTTTACAGGTATACATTTCCAGTTGTGTTCATGAATTTGACAAAACAATATATATATAGTCACCATAAAATTGATTTGTGCATTATGATGTACTCTTAGACTCATTATTGCATGATTTCTATTTTAAATGTCAACAATATATCAGAAAATTACTGATTACTATTAATTCTTTTTAATTAAATAAGTAGCGATAAACATCAAACTTAGTTATTTTTTTAATAGTTAATATATTTGGAGATGGGTAAAATTAGAAGAGTATTTGATCTCAATGCTTGTAAATATTCTCATAGTTTTACACTTCACAGGTAAAATGTAAAGTTAGCACTTCACATGTGAAAATTGCATCTTTTATTTCTTTATAATAGAACTCAGCCTAACCCACCATCTCTCAGTATCCTTTGAAGTGATAGGAAGAAAAAGCAAAGCCAAAAAACCTCAGAACTCATAAATGAAGGTCACTTTCAGTCAGTTCAAGACTTGAGCTGAGACTAATTCATGGTTCTTCTTCTCCAGTCATTTTCTCCCTTTCCAGGTGTGAGTGGGAGGAGATGGGACTATTATTCACCTTGTCTCCAGGCCAGTGATTTCTGGGCTTGAAGTAAATAAAAGATTCTCAAGCCCAGTCTGAAATATTGGATCATTTACCCTGGATTTGCTGCAATTTACCGGGCAAAATGACCTGTGATCAGTGACCTCTCTCACTACTTGGAGGAACTCAGAATATACCCTGTAAGCCCTCAGCTCCATCTTTTAAACTGATGGCTTTGGGTTTTTCTGTCCCATTGTTGTCATCTGCCTTAGACATAGTCATTTCCACCAAACCCATTGTTTTATGTCACCCAGCTGAGAATAACCTTTCATGGCACTGTTAGAGACAAGGATGCACTTCCAAGATTTTTGTACACTCTTAATAAAGGAGCCATGGAACTATGTGGCTGGTGTATCTGTGTGTGTAAATGCTGGATATGTTCCCATAACTTTTATATGTTTAGGATGGCAACGGGAACCTCCCACTTGCTGAAGGTACATGACCTACATGGATCTCTAATATTCTCACTAACATGAGTAGTCATTTTTGGTATAAGTTCTTTAATATACTAAGCACATTTGTAGTAAATATCTTTTCATTCTAATCATTTTATGTTCAGATTTGAATCTAACATAGATGCTATTGACTCATTTAATTAAACACTGGTTTCCTCCACAAGATGTTGTTGTCAAAGTTTGTAGAACCACTGAAATATATGGCCAATCAAAACATGAATTGTTGTTATCCTGCCATGGGCTAGTATGTGCATAAAGGGTTTGCTCCCTAATGTGTTAAGTCAAAAAAAGTAACAGCTAGACTCTCCCACTTCCACAAGTAAATCTCCTCTATAACTTTTGAAAAATAATAGACAAAGGCCATAGAAAAATTCAACATTTCCTCTGTTCAGTTGCTTTTTTTCAGTTGTTTGTCACAATAATTTTTAAAGGCACTATCACTAATATTATTGAAGTAAATATAGTGGTTTCTAAGAACAACATTATTAACTGGGCTGTGTGAATCTATTAACAGTGTAAGCCTATGTGTAATAATTATAATATTTTGCTTCATATTATTATTCTATAAAGAGAATGGCATGAACAGTGGTATAAGTATTCCTTTTTATACCAAGCTGAAGAATATTAAATTAGGAACTGCAGGTAAAGTCCTATGACAGGGCAAGTGTCTTACATTATTTTAACCCTGGTTACAGTAGCCAGCACTGACAAGAATAATTAAATGTTTGCTAGCAGTTACAATGACAATTGCCATTTATTACTGATGCATTGAAGTTAAAAAGATCACAAGAAGACTCCCAGGATGTGGCTATTTCTCATTCCTTGGGTATTTATATATTATGCTATTTAATAAGCTTTATGTTAGTTCTGTAGATAGTTTACTTCTTACATTGTACATATTTTCTTTCAAGATGCTGTTGAAGAAAAAATTATTCATTAGTACAATGATATAATATAAAGAATTATAACAGGAAAAATTGCTGTCTTTTGTGAATTTTAGTTTCAAAGAAATTTAACAATGTTTATATTTTGATAGGTAGTGAAGACTCTTTAGCTGAGAGAACAAAGATTAGATAATCACATGCCTCCAAGATACTTGCAAATACTTGGGAAATATATCTTATGTCATTTGATGATTTTAATAAACTTGAAGACAAAGGATATTTTTTTGAAAAGTTTTGTAATGAATAAAATAAAATAAACAAGGATAATATGACAATGTCAACTGATAGAACTCATGATAAATAAAATATATTTCAACATTCATCATTTACAATACCTTCAGTATTAAGTACCATATTTTTCTATATGCATTTTTTATAGAAAAGAATAAAAAGATAATAACAATGAAGGAAAATGTTATAGATAAATAATAAAAAGCAACCTTTCCATTTTTATAAATAATAAGAAATCTTAATCACACATAGTTTTGGAAAATTCAGTAAATGAGAAAAAACTCATAATATATACTGTAGAAGATTATCTTATTAATAAATCTATACAGCATCTATATTTTGTCACTTATTACAGAATTTGTTTAAATTACTTTTCTAATATTGCTTTCCTGTAAAAATATATTTTCATTATTATATGCTTAGAATTTATTCACCTACATGATTTAGCTTTTCAAACTCCACTTTCATTATGCTTTTATATTATGTTCACTTCACAATGGCTGGTAAGTTCATTTCTTTTCTAATGACAAAACCACAAATTTTCTACAACTATGTTTGTCAATTGTCATCAGTTTTTAAAATTTATGTTTTCTTTTGTCCACATATATAAGGTTATCTTCTTAGATAATTTTAATTCACCCCTGAACTTATTAATGACAATTACTGGGTTTTTTTTAATGTTTTCTTCCACTTTACCACTCTCTGATAAATGAATGCTCTTCTGTTTTGGTTTATTTGTTTTGATTTGTTTTTATAAGTGTTTCATGCATTGGGCATCTCAGTAGGGACTATTATACTATTAAACTGCTATTTTACATGATAGGATCCATTCTGATGGACTGGCATAAAAATAGGTTTATGACTAGTAATTGACTAACTGAATAGGAGGGAAATAATAAATACTGATTCTAGGTAATGGCTAAAAGAAATGATATATCCTTATAATGGTTTCCTTTTCAACTCAAATGATCAGGACCACTTTCAGATACTGTGTAGAGAGCAACATTAGTTTTCTCCCAGCTAAAGGAACAAAAACATAAAGTAGACCTTGCATGTGATGCTAAGAATTAATTCTATTTCTGTGACATATGATATCTGATATGTATATGTGGCAAATCCATGTATAGACAAAGAAACAAAAGCAGCTGATCCACAAAAATATGCACATATATAAATCAGTTCAAAATTAATATTACGAAATACATAATAAATGAATTCAGAAACTAGATGCTTTCCATAACCTGAACTAGTATACACATACTGAAGTAGTTTGAAGTTAATACTATTTTCTCATACAAATTAATAAACCATTGATATGCCTAATAATATGGTTAAACCTCCCAAACCAATGAAAATTTATTCTTTCATTAAATTCCAATCAGGAGTTATTAGTTTTCATGAATATCCTTTTTTTATTATTCTTTAAACTTTTTTCAGAGTCCAGGCTTTATTCCACTTCCGGTCTACCCTCTGACTCTTCCTTAGTCCATACCTCCTCCCCTTGTCTCCAAAAGAATGTCCCCAACCCCAGCCTACCTGACTTCCCCATTCCCTGGGGTCTCAAGTCTCTTGAGGGTTAGGTGCATCTTCTCTTACTGCCAGACCAGGCAGTTCTCTGCTATATATGTGTTCTGGGCCTCATATCAGCTGGTGTATGCTGCCTGGTTGGTGGCTCTCTGTCAGGGATCTGAGACTGCTGGTTTTTGAATTCCCTAATTCAAAGCACAGGGTCACCAGTTTCTGACCACTGGTTGGGTATAAATTTCGGCATCTAATTCAAAAGAGGACAGGGAGAAATATGATCAGGTATTGAGGGTGGGGGAGAGGACTGAAGACATGAGGGCCAGCAGAAAGAGTGGAAATGCAACCTCTGGAGATAGAAGATGGTAGAGGGTAGTCTCTAGAATGTACCAAAGATCTTGGAGGTGAGAGACTCTCAGGACTCAAAGGGGGAGACCTTAGATAAAATGCCCTACAGTGGGGAGAGGGAATTTGTAGAGTCCACCTCCAGTAAAAAGACAGAGCATCAACAGGAAGGATGGGGTTGCCATCCCACAGCCAAAATCTCTGACTTAAAATTGTTACTCTCTAAAAGAACTGCAGGGACAAAAACTGAGAAGAGCCTGAGGGAAAGAAGGTCCAGTGATAGGCCCAAGTGGGATCCAGCTCAAGGAAATGTCACAAGGAGTGACACTATTACTGATGCTACAGTGTCTTACAAACAAGAACCTAGCATTACTGTCTTTGGAAAGGGCCAACAAGTAGCTGAAAGATTCACAAATATAGTTTTTAAAATAAAATTTTAATTTTACTTGATAAAAAGAAAAAAAATATTTCAGGTATAAATCACTGATTCAGCAACTGTCTTAATTAGGCTTTAGTAGCTGTGAAGAGACACTATGACCAAGGCAACTCTTACAAAGGCAAACATTTAATTGGGACTGACTTACAGTTTCACGGGTTGAGTCCATTATCACCATGGCGGGAAGCATATGACATCATGTAAGCAGATGTCGTATATGAGAAGGAACTGAGATTTCTACATCTTGATCCGAAGGCAGCCAGGAGGAGACTAGGATTCAACACTGGGCAGAGTAAGAGACCTCAAAACCCAAACCACAGTGACATACTTCTACTAACAATACCACATCTCCTAAGAGTGTCATTCCATGTGGATCAAGCATTCAAACATATGAGTCTATGGGGGCTACTCCTGTTAAAATCATCGTAACAACTATGTCCATGTTTTTGTGTAGACAATCATAATTGTGTGCCATGAACAAATAACTATAAATATAATTGCAGCATTAATTCTGGCTATAAGTATTTCAAACTCCAAAGAAACACCAGTGATAAAAGAATTAAAAAATCCGTGGACAGTTAAGTCATAGTAAAAAGATTACTTTTTGTAAAGTCAACATTAAATAGTATAATTTCTTTTTTAAATTTTTAAAGATTTATTTATTATTATATATAACTACACTGTAGCTGTCTTCAGACACTCCAGAAGAGGGCATCAGATCTCATTATGAATGGTTGTGAGCTACCATGTGGTTGCTGTGATTTGAACTCAGGACCTTCAGAAGAGTAGTCAGTGCTCTTAACCACTGAGTCATCTCTCCTGCCCCATTATAATAACTTCTTAAAAGAAATGTCGTTACATTTTGCTGTAATAAGCCTTCCAATGGGTCCTTTGGGAAAGCAAAGACACCTTTTAATTAATATTCTGATAGTGATAATGACATCAGAATTTGCCCTATAAACAGAATATAAATGACCTTGGGATAAATCTGACATGAGCAATGGCAATAACAATTTATTTTAGTTGTGCTTTTGTACATAGCTTAATTTTAATGCCCAATACAAACAAATGCTCATGCTTCCCAATGCCTTGCACCTTTTAAATCTCAGTCTGGAACAGATGGTTTTTCTCTCTTAATAATTATTACAGAATTCAGTAACACTAATTGAGATTTTTATGAGTCACTTTTCAGTAACCTACGTTTTTACACTCCTTTCTGTCTTTAACTTTGTGTACTTAGACATGTTCGAATGAGAGAGCTAACAATTTTGAAAACTCTGATGCTTCGGTTTTTGTTATATCTGTATTAGCAAGTAAAGAACTGATGAAGTTTAATAAAATCTAACAATATGTCTTCTGTTTTCAAATGTCCTTCATCTAAAATCTACAAATAGCATTTAAACTCAACATTATTAAGCCAGCATCCTAGAATCAAAGTAATATACACCTAAAGTCATTTAGTAGATGAGATTTACATTGGAAACATCAAACTTGTAATGAAGTTCAGTTATGAGGGTCTGGTGAGAGTGCTGTTAGCAAAGTATTTGCTCAGCAATTGTATGGAACTGAGTTTAATGCTCAGCTGCATTTGTGGCATGTACCCATTACAGTGGCACAGAAGCAGCAGAGACAGGAGACTCTTGAGGCCACATCATCTTGATAAAGCCATAGGCTATAATTTAGAGGGAGATTCTATCACAACAAATAAAGTAGAGACTGCTAGAAGATACTAAATATTAATTTATTACTTCTGTATACATGTGTATAGAAATGCATACATAGGAACATGCCACAAAGATATGCACACAAAAAAATCTTCTGAGAATTAATGTCACAAATATGCACATAATTTGGGGATAAAAATAACATGAGGCTTTGCATGGAAATATGTTGTTTTCTGTTTGATTAAACTCATTTAATAATAACTGCCAGGTATTTTGTAGGAACTCATTGTCACTAAGTTTGACAGTGGATTATGTCTCTGAAAATTCCTGTTAAGAATTAAAGACATGCTCTCAACCTCCGTCTCCACCTAGGAGTGACAGCAGTGGATCTGCAGCCTTTTCTGCCCCTTCCCTGCAAGCAGAGAACTTGCCTTCAGGGAGTGCTCTAACCCAGAGACTCAGGTGAGATCCCCTTTTTCTCTCTGGTGACTTTCTAAGGCAGAACCTGCCAGGAGTCACAGGCCTCACAAGTGGCAGGGCAGACAAGACAGGATCCTTTCAACCTCCATCTACACCTAGGAGTGACAGGAGTGGATCTGCAGCCCTCTCTGCCCCTTCCCTGAAGGCAGAGAACTTGCCTTCAGGGAGTGCTCTAACCCAGGGACTCAGGTGAGATCCCTCATTTTCTCTCCAGTGACTTTATAAGGTGGGACCAGCTAGGAGGCACAGGCCTCACAAGTGGCAGGGCAGCCTGGTCAGGATCCTTTCTACCTCAGACCACACCTAGGAGGGACAAGAGATCCAGTCTTCTCTGCACCTTTCCCACAAGTGGAGATTCTGTCTCCAGGACGTGCTCTGACCCCAGGACTCATAATGGACAACTGATCCACAGCCATCTGTGCCTGGGTTTTACCAGAGGAGAGCTGATCTCCCAGAAGTGCTGACACAGGCTTACAGACGCACCGGAGGAACAAGCTCTAGTCAGAGACAGCAAGAACATCTAACACCAGAGATCAACAGATGGTGAAAGGCAAATGCAAGAACCTTACCAACAGAAACCAAGACTACTTGCCTTCTTCAGAACCTAGTATTCCCAGCACAGCAAGTCCTGGATATCCCAAAAAACTGGAAAAGCAAGATTTGGATCTAAAATCATATCTCATAATGATGCTAGAGGAATTTAAGAAGAACATGAATAACTCCCTTAAAGAAATACAGGAGAACACAGGTAAAGAGGTACAAGCCATTAAAGAGGAAACAAACAAACAAAAAAATCCCTTAAAGTATTACATGAAATCACGAGTAAACAAGTAGAAGCCCTTAAAGAAGAAACACAAAAATCCCTTAAGGAATTACAGCAAAGCACAACCAAAGAGGTAAAGGAATTGAGCAAAACCATCCAGGACCTAAAAATGGAAGTAGAAACCATTAAAAAATCACAAAGAGAGACAACTCTGGAGTTAGAAATCTTAGGAAAGAAGTCAGGAAACATAGATGCAAGCATCACCAACAGAATACAAGAGATAAAAGAGAGAATCTCAGGCACAGAAGATACCATAGAAAACATTGACACAACAGTCAAAGTAAATGCAAAATGCAAAAAGTTCCTGAGGCAAAACATCCAGGAAATCCAGGACACAATGAGAAGACCAAACCTAAGGATAATAGGAATAGAAGAGAGTGAAGACTTCCAAATTAAATGACCAGTAAATATCTTCAACAAAATTATAGAAGAAAACTTCGCTAACCTAAGGAAAGAGATACCAATGAACACACAAGAAGCCTATAGAACTCCACATAGAGTGGACCAGAAAAGAAATTCCTCCTGCTACATAATAATCAAAACACCAAATGAACAAAACAAAGAAAGAATACTAAAAGCAGGAAGGGGAAAAAGGTCAAGTAACATATAAAAGCAGGCCTATCAGAATTACACCATACTTCTCACCAGAGATTATGACAGCTAGAAGATCCTGGGCAGATCATACAGACCCTAAGAGAACACAAATGCCAGCCCAGACTACTATACCTACCAAAACTCTCAATTACCATAGATGGAGAAACCAAAGTATTCCATGACAAAAACAAATTCGCATGACATATTTCCACAAATCCAGCCCTTCAAAGGGTAATAAATGGAAAACTCCAATACAAGGAAGAAAACTATATCCTATAAAAAGCAAAAATGTAACCTTCTAACAAAACTAAAAGAAGATAGCCACATGAATAAAATTTGAACTCTAACAACAAAAATAACAGGAAGCAACAATTACTTTTCCTTAATATCTATTAATACCAATGGACTCAATTTTCCAATAAAAAGACATAGACTATCAGATTGGGTATGTAAACAGGATGAAACATTTTGTTGCATACAGGAAACTCACCTTAGTGACAAAGAATGACACTACCTCAGACTCAAAGGATGGAAAACAATCCTCTAAGCCAATGGTCCCAAGAAAAAAGCTGGAGTAGTCATTCTAATATTGAATAAAAACTACTTTTATCCTAAAGTGATCAAAAAAGATAAGGAGGGATACTTCTTATTCATCAAAGTTATGATCTTCCAAGACGAACTCTCAATTCTGAAACACTATGTTCCAAATCAAAGGGCATCTATATTCATAAAAGAAACTTTACTAAAGCTCAAAGCACACATTGCACTGCACACAATAATAGTGGGATATTTTAATACCCTACTCTCTGCAATGGACAGATCATGGAAACAGAAACTAAGCAAATACAAAGTGAGACTAACAGAAGTTATGAAACAGATGGATTTAACAGATATCTATAGAACTTTTTATCCTAAAACAAAAGGATATACCTTCTTTTCAGCACCTCATGGTACCTTCTCCAAAATTGACCACATAATTGGTCACAAATCAGGCCTCAACAGATACAAGAAGATTGAAACAATTCCTTGTATCCTATCAGATCAACATGGACTAAGGCTGTTCCTCAATAACAACACAAACAATAGTATGCCCACATACACATGGAAGCTTAACAACACTCTACTCAATTATAACTTGGCCAAGGAAGAAACAAAGGAAGAAATTAAGGACTTTCTAGAGTTTAATGAAAATGAAGCCACAACATACCCAAACTTATGGGACACAATGAAAGAAGTTCTAAGAGGAAAATTCATAGCTTTAGGTGCCTCCAAAAAGAAACTGGAAAGAGCATACACCAGCAATTTGACAGCACATCTGAAAGCTCTAGAACAAAAATAAACACATTCACCCAAGAGGAGTCAAAAGCAGGAAATAATCAAACTCAGGGCTGAAATCAACCAAATAGAAACAAAAAGAACTATACAAAGAATCAACCAAACCAGGAGCTGGTTCTTTGAGAAAATCAACAAAACAGATAAACCCTTAGCCAGACTAACTAAAGGACATGGAGACAGTATCCTAATTAACAAGATCAGAAATGAAAAAGGAGACAAAACAACAGACACTGAGGAAATCAAAAAATTCATGAGAGCCTACTACAAAAGCCCATACTCAACAAAACTGGAAAAACTTGATGAAATGGACAATTTTCTAGACAGATACCAGGAACCAAAGTTAAATAAGGGTCAGATCAATGATCTAAATTTTCCCATATCTGTTAATGAAATAGAAACAGTCATTAATACTCTTCCATCAACAGAACAAAGCCCAGGACCAGATGGGTTTAGTGCAGAGTTTTATCAAACCTTCAAATAAGACCTAAACCCAATACTCCTCATACTCTTCCAAAAAATTGAAACAGAAGGTACTCTACCCAATTCGTGCTATGAAGTCACAATTATTCTTATACCTAAACCATGCAAAGACCTAACAAAGGAAGAAAACTTCAGACCAATTTACCTTTTGAATATCGATGCAAAAATACTCAATAAAATTGTTACAAACAGAATCAAGAACAAATCAAAACAATCATCCACCATGATAAAGTAGGCTTCAGCACAAAGATGAAGGGATGTGTCAATATATGGAAATCCATCTACATAATGCACTATATAAAGAAACAAAGAAAAAAACCATATAATCATCTCATTAGATGTTGAGAAAGCATTTGACAAAATCCAACATCATTTCGTGATAAAAATCTAGGAAAGATCAGGAATTCAAGGCCCATATCTAAACACAGTAAAAGTAATATACAGAAAACCAGTAGCCAACATCAAACTAAATGGAGAGAAACATGAAGCAATACCACTAAAATCAGGGATTAGACAAGGCTGCCCACTCTCTCCCTACCTATTCAAT
>NW_022196898.1:23995071-24005922 GCF_008632895.1 Mastomys coucha
GGGGGAGGGGTTAGGGTTAGGGTTAGGGTTAGGGTTAGGGATAGGAATTGGAAAGGAAGAAGTCAAATTATCACTATTTGTTGATGATATGATAGTACACTTAAGTGACCCCAAAAATTCTACCAGAGAGCTCCTAAACCTGATAAACAACTTCAGCAAAGTAGGTGGATACAAAATTAACTCAAGCAAATCAGAGGCCTTCCACTACACAAAGGATAAACAGGCTGAGAAAGAAATTAGGGAAACAACACCCTTCACAATAGTTACAAATAAAATAAAGTACCTGGTGTAACTCTAACTAGGCAAGTAAAAGATCTGCTTGACAAGAACTTCAAGTCTCTGAAAAAGGAAATTTAAGATCTTAGAAGATGGAAAGATCTCCCATGCTTGTGGATTGGCAGGATTAATATAGTAAAAATGGTCATCTTAACCAAAGGCAATCTACAGATTCAATGAAATCCCCATCAAAATTGCAACACAATTCTTCACAGACTTAGAAAGAACAATTTTCAAATTCACCTGGAATAACAAAAAACCCAGGATAGCCAAAACTATTCTCAACAATAAAGGAACCTCTGGTGGAATCACCATCCTGGACCTTAAGCTGTACTACAGAGCAATTGTGATAAAAACTGCATTGTGTTGGTACAGTGACAGGCAGGTAGATCAATGGAACAGAATTAAAGACCCAGAAATGAACCCACACACCTATGGTCACTTGATCTTTGACAAAGTATCTAAAATCATAAAGTGGAAAAAAGACAGCATTTTTAACAAATGGTGCTGTCTCAACTGGTGGTTAGCATGTAGAAGAATGCAAATCAATCCATTCCTATCTCCTTGTACAAAGCTCAAGTCCAAGTGGATCAGAGACTTCCACATCAAACCAGATACACTGAAACTAATAGAAAAGAAATTGGGGAAGAGCCTTGAGCACATAGGCACAGGGGAAAATTTCCTGAACAGAACACCAATAGCTTATTCTCTAAGATCAAGAATTGACAAATGGGACCTCATAAAGTTGCAAAGCTTCTGCAAGGCAAAAGACACTGTCAATAGGACAAAACAGCAATCAACAGATTGGGAAAAGATCTTTACCAATCCTATATCTGCTAGAGGGCTAATATCCAATATATACAAAGAACTCAAGGAAGGTAGACACTAGAGAACCGAATAACCGTATAAAAAAAAATGAGGTACCAAGTTAAACAAAGAATTCTCAACTGATGAATACTGAATGGTTGAGAAACACCTAAAGAAATGTTCAACATCCTTAGTCATGAGGGAAATTCAAATCAAAACAACGATGAGATTCCACCTCACACCAGTCAGAATGGCTAGGATAAAAACTCAGATGACAGCAGATGGTGGAGAGCTTGTGGAGTAAGAGGAACATTCCTTCATTGCTGGTGGGATGGCAAGCTGGTACAACCACTCTGGAAATCAGTTTGGTTGGTCCTCTGGAAATAAGACATAGTACTACTAAAGGTCCCAGCTATACCATTCCTGGGCATATACCCAGAAGATGCTCCAACATGTAATAAAGGCACCATATTCATAGCAGCCTTATTTATAATAGCCAGAAACTGGAAACAACCCAGATGTCCCTCAACAGAAGAATGGATACAGAAATTTTGATACATCTACACAATGGAGTACTACTCAGCTATTAAAAACAATGAATTTATGAAATTCTTAGGAAAATGGATGGATCTGGACAATATCATCCTGAGAGAGATAACTCAATCACAAAAGAACACCAATGGTATGCACTCTCTAATAAGTGGTTATTAGTCCAAAAGTTCATAATAATTGAAGTACATTCCACAAACCACAAGAAACTCAAGAAGAAGGAAGGCCAAAATGTGGACATGTCATTCCTTCTTAAAAGGGGGAACAAAATACCCATGGAAATAGTTGCAGAGGCTAACTATGGAGCAGAGACTGAAGTCAGGGCACTCCAGCCTGATACAGCTGTCTCCTGAGAGGCTCTGACAGTACCCGACTAATACAGAAGTAGAGGCTCACAGCCATCCATTGAACTGAGTACAGGGTCCCCAAAGAAGGAGTTAGAGAAAAGACTGCAAGAGCTGAAGAGTTTGCAGCCCCTTAGGACAAACAACAATATGAACTAACTAGTACCCTCAGAGCTTCCAGGGACTAAACTACCAACCAAGGAGTATACATGGTGGGCCTGACTGCTCTGGCAGCATGTGTATAGTAGAGGATGGCCAAGTCAGTCATCAATGGGAGGAGAGGCCCTTGGCCCTGTGAAGGTTCTGTGCCCCAGTGTAGGGGAATACCAAGTGGGAGAGGGTGGAATGGCGAGCAGTGGGAGGGGGGAGGAAACAGAGGTTTGTTCTTGTTGTTGTATTTTGAGGTTTTCTTGAAGGGGAAACGGAAAGAGGAGAAATCATATAACATGTAAATAAAGAAAATATCTAATAAATAATACAAAAAAAAGAATTAAAGACACTTAAAAACTTCATTTTTAACATAAAAGTAGATACTCATTATTCACCAAATACATTATTTTGGCCTCACAATCATAACAATGTGTTTCATATAAATTTATATTTATGTCTACATTCATTGACACTATTTAAAAGATTTCAAGCCATTTTCTTATTTAACTTATTTATCCCACTTTGACTCTTTTATTACTATTTTGTGAAAAATGACAAGATTATTTCTTGCAGTAAATGCAATGGTCTTTGTAAATGTTATTTCATATTAATTTTTATTGTATTCCTAAGGTAATACTAAAATTTTTAATTTTAATACATTTTGAGAAATATTATAAAATGAATATCAATACAAGAAATATTTTAGCAGCTTTTTTTCTATGCAAGTATTTTGATACATGTGTAAATTACAAATCATTCAAATCAGGATAAGTTTTGTCTGTAACTTCACATAACTAAGGTCAAAATCTGACATTACTTGAAAGCCTTAAGCTCTGTGTGAAATGCTGGTACCCTCCAAACTTGTCTGGGGAGCTCAAAGAGCTCTACCCTCTCTTGTAGAACATCAGGCAGCCTTGTTTAGATTACCCTCTCCCTGTAGAATGTCAAGGAACCTTGGTTAGATCACCCTCTGCCTCTAAAATGTCAGGGAGCCTTGGTTAGCTTACAGGTTCAGCTTCTTTTCTCCCAATGAGAACCTAGAATGCAGAGATTTCTACAGTGTCTCCCCATGCTAAGGAGGCATCTTAGTACCTTAGCCTTCACACAATGGCCTTTGCCCACTCAGGATATACTTTTACCTCCTTCCTTAAAACTATATAACCCCTAATTTATCTGAATAAAGTTGATCTGTCTCACCAAAGCTGACCCAGAGATAGGTCTATTATTTCCATCATACTTGCCGGCCTTCCAAAACCCTGTTCCTCAACTATGCTCTCTTTCTCCACAACTTTGCCAGTATCTGCTGTCACTTGTGTTTTTGATCTTAGCCATTCTGATTGCTGTAAGGTGGAATCTCAGGGTCATTTTGATTTGCATTTCCCTGAAAACTAAGGTTGTTGAACATTACTTTAAGTGCTTCTCACGATTCTAGATTTCTCTGTTGAGAATTCTCTGTTTAGCTCTGTACCCCATTTTTAATTGGTTTATTTGGATTTTTTGGAGTCTAACTTCTTGAGTTCCTCATACATTTTGGATTTTAGCTCTCTATCAGATGTAGGCTTAGTGAAGATCTTTTCCCAATCAATAGATTGGCATTTTCCCTGTTAACAGTGTCTTTTGCCATACAGAAGCTTTGAAGTTTCATGAAGTCTCATTTGTCAATTGTTCATCTTAGAGCCTGAGCCAGTAGTGTTCTGTTCAGGAAAATTTCCCCTGTGCCAATGCATTCTAGGCAATTTGCCACTTTCTCTGCTATTATATTCAGTGCATCTGGTTTTATATTGAGCTCCTTGATCTACTTGGACTTAAGCAAGGTGATAAATATGGATCAATTTGCATTCATCTATAAGCAGACTGCCAGTTAGACAAGCACCATTTGTTGCTTTCTTTTTTCCACTGTAGAATTTTGACTTCTTTGTCAAAGGTCAAGTGTCTACAGGTGTATGTGTTTATTTCTGTGTCTTCAAATCTACCTCAGGCACACGTGTAACAGAGGACTACATATATGAGAGTCTGGCCTCAGTGGAAGAGGATGAATCTAATCCTATAGAGACTTGTTGCCCCAGGGAAGGGGGATGAGAGATTAATGTAGGAGTGGGTGAGTGGAGAAGGAAGTGGGTGCAAGAGCACCCTCTCAGGGGCAAAGGAGAGGTGGAATGGAGTGAAGACCTCTTATAGGATGACTGGGTAGGAGGGCAATATTTGGAATGTAAATAAGTAAAACAATTAAAAAAGAAAACTATTTTCATTTTCTCTAAAGTAAACCATTCAGTCTTTGTATTGGCAGGCTTTTCATTTCATTTACCTGAATAGGCAACTAAATGTAACAAAAGTGGCAGGGTCTAAAGTCAGGGGTCTCCTCAAAATGTATTTTATATTAACTAAGGAAGTTTCTGCATTAAAGATACATGATCACATACTCCAATTGTGTAAATAGAATACTCATATATTAAATTATAAATAACTAGAAAACCACTCAAATACCAGTAATGTTTATAACTTTACTGGTGTGTGTTAATTGACATTTTAGAAATGAAAAAAAAAATAGTGTGATTCAGAGATAGATTTTCCATCACTGTATCTTATATAAATTAAGTCAAAGACTTAATTTCATATGCAACTATCTCTAATCTATTATACATGCATTTTCCATGAAATTGATAGAAAGCAGAGGTGAGATAATCCACCAAAGTGAATGTAGGTTTATCCATGCTTTACTCTTCAGGTTTTTCTTTTTTTACATATAAGGTAAAAAAACAATTTCAACCATATAACAAGCAGAAATCATAAGGAATGTCATTTGTTGGTATCCAGCTATTACCTAATTTAGTAGATCACAGTCTATCATAAGTTAAAGTTCACAGAAATAGTTTAGGCATTGCTCTTTAATGAAAATCGGTGACTCCTTGTCTTGGGTGCCAATTGCAGTGTACAGCTGAATAGTGTTCTATCTCAGAATCTTTCATGTTCTCTCCAATCTGTAAGGCTCCTGTAATCAATGTCTATAAGGAATACCTTTAGTGGTTTCTGTCACCTTTATGGTGCATCCTTTTGTTTCCATGAAAGTTGTTTGCAACTACTCACAATTCTGAAATTCATACTACTAGTGAAATCAAGGAATATAAAATATATTATGCAACATAATTTATTGATCTCTTAAACAAGATATATTGAGTTGTACTTTTATTGAAGCCTTTTATGAGTTTTTAATTTATTCAGATGTCTTAGACACATAGAAAACGCAAATCAATTTAACATATTGCACTTATGTTTTACACTACATACTTAAAGTTAGGAACATTCTAGGCCCATGTAACTTTGAGTTATCAATCTGTTTAACTGAGCTCTTAGACGTTGTACATTTGTATAGAATAAATATTTTCTATTACATTAAGTGCTACATCAGTGTGCACATAATAAAGAAAACCCAGAGACTTACAATATTTGAAACAATATTTTTCAATCTGTACTTGTACAATTTCCAATGGCTTTATTGTTAGGATCTATTACTGAAAGTAGGCATAATTCATCCTTTATTATTCAAGATAATACAAAGTTTCCAACTATTCATTAGCTTTTAAAATGAAAGAAGATAGTTTCTCTTAAAATTAAAATTTTACTGGAAGAGAGCAGATGGATATTTGCATATAATTTTAATACAAATGTGTTGCAAATTCCCATGACAACAGGTTCAATATAGTATTTAAAAGTTCAAAAAATAGTTGCATATTTTATTATGAAATTAAATTGTGTTGATAATGTTTTAAATTTTTCAAATAAAATTCAGTTTTAATAGCATTTCTGTAGAAAAATAACCTTATATAAGGATTTATTTGTTATTGTATAAGTTATATCATGAAGTTTCACATAACTTTAGGCAAGTCAGGTATATTTAAATAACAAAGTATTAATACTCACTGTTTAAATATGCAAAGATTCTAAAAATAATTATGATTTATAATAAGAAATCTTAATGATATTATAGTTAAATTAGAAAGTAAAGTGAACAAAAATATCTTATAACTACACAAAGTAAAAAAAATAAGTAAATAATTAAAGCCACAACCAAACAAATATTTAGTTTCTATCATAGGGTATCTCAGATGAGACAGGTTAAAAAATATACTATGAACAAAGCTATTATTATTAGAAATAAAATTATGTAACCAGAAAAGAAGGAAAATTTGTTACAGAAAATACATATAGTCAGACATCAGAATATACCTGACTCTGCTGAAGCAGAAACTCTATTCACGCACATTAAAGACATTGAAGAGAGACCCTTTTCAAGAAAGAAGGGTAGATAGTAATGATGAATAGGAAGAGGGATAGGAGGAAGAAGATGAAGAAAAGAAGAGGAGGTCAAACACTCAGCTCATAGAATTCAAGAGTTTATATGTGCTGGACTTGACCATCCTAATCAGTGATCTGTAAGATTTTTTCCAACAACAATATGAACTAACAAGTACCCTCAGAGCTCTCAGGAAATAAAACCTCAACTAAAGAGCACACATGGTGAGACTCATGGCTCCAGCAGCACATATATAACAGAGGATGGTCTAGTTGGTCATCAATGGGAGGACAGGCTCTTGGTCCTGTGAAAGTTTATGCCCCAGTGTAGGGGAATGCCAGGGCCAGGAAGTGGGAGAGGATGGATTGGTGAGCAGGGGGAGGAGGGGAGGAAACAGGATTTGTTTTTTTGGTTTCTTTTTGTTTTTGTTTTTGTTTTGGAGGGGTAATAAGGAGTGGAGATATCATTTGAAATGTAAATAAAGAAAATATTTAATAAATTTTTTTCTCTACATCTTCCCCAGTATTTAGGCTTTTTGTTTTCTTGATAAGAGCTATTTTACATAGGATATTATAGAATCATAAAGAAGTTTTAATATTCATTCTTCCAATGAAAAGGATGATGAACACATTTTGACTGTCTCCCACAATCAAAACAATGGACAGTTTGATATCTAAGTCTCTAAGAGACAAAACATGTCAGCTAAGACTTCTATGCCAAAAGAAATGTTCAAATACAGTGGGCAAAGAGGACATTCAATGATAAACCAAATTTAAGCAACACCTATCTATTTACAAATCCATCCTAACTGAAGGTGCTAGAAAGAAAACTCGAAACTAAAAAGGTTTCTATACTCATGAAAACACAGGAAATAAATCATCTCAAAGGAACAAATAAAAAGAGGGGAAACACACACACACACACACACACACACACACACACACACACATGAACACCATACTCCATAATAAGAAAGAACAGGAATCAAATACAGATCATTGAAATCTCTCAACACCAACGTTCTCAATTTTGCAATAAGATAATACAAAGTAATAGGATAGGTGCAAAACAAGAATCATCTTTCTGCTTATATATATATATATATACCTTAAAGTAAAGGATAAACATCACCATAAAGGATGGAAAATGATGTTCTAAGCAAAAAATTTGTCAGCACCTGCCAGACATTTCTCCAGTAATGACCTCATAAGCAGACATAGAGGAAATCTCAACAAATCTGAGATGTGTACAAGAACATTGAAAGAATGCCCTGGATTCTACTGGAAAAACTTGGGATAAAAATGGATATCAATAACAAAGGTTTAAAAACTCAAAAAAACTGAGCAACCCACTAGTGAATAAAAAATAGTTCAAGACAGAATTACCAAAGAAAGAGTTTTTTTTTTTTATTTTAGATATTTTCTTTATTTACATGCGAATTTCTCCATTCCCAGTTTCCCCTCCAAAAAACAAAAAAACAAACAAAAACAAACCCCTGTTGCCTCCCCCCTCCCCATGCCTGCCACCCTGCCCTCTCCCACTTTCTGGCCCTGGCATTCCCCTACACTGGGGCACAGAACCTTCACAGGGTCGAGGTCCTCTCCTCCTATTGATGATCGATTTTGCAATCCTCTACCATACACATGCTGCTTGAACAATCAGACCCCTCTATGTGCAGTCCTTGGTTGGTGGTTGAGACCCTGGGAGCGATGGCTCAGCCATTAAAAGCTAGGCTCACAACCAAAGAAAGAGTTTCATGCACAACATACTCAAACCTATATGACACAATTAAGTTGATGCTGGGGCATGTTTATAGCACTACCTCCCTACATAATAAAATTGGAAAAGAGCTCATATTAACAATATAACAGCACATTTGAAAGCTCTACAACTCAAAAAGAAATCACAACCAAAAGGAGTAGACTGCAAAATTAATCAAACTTCTGGCTGAAATTAATAAAATAGAAACAAGCAAAACATTACACGGAAAATCAATAAAACTGAAAATTTGGTTCTTTAAGGAAATCAATTATATTGACAAGCCATTATCCAAAACAACTAAAAGGCAGAGAGAATATCCAAATTAAGAAAAGTAGAAATGAAAATGGGGAATCATAAGGATAATTAAGCCCTGCACTCCTCCAAATTGGAAATACAGAAAAAAATAATAATTTTATCAGTACATACAAATTATCAAAAATAAACCAATTTAAACAGATCTATAACCCACCATGAAAGAGAAACAGCACTTAAAAATTTTACAAACAAAATAACTCAGGGTGTACTATTTAAGAGCAGAATTCTATAAGACTTTCAGAGATTTAATACCAATGCTTCTCTAATTATTTCATAAAAAGAAAATAGAAGGAATAATGCCCAATTTAAGAGGCCACAGTTAACAATTTAAAGACCCAACAAGAAAGAGAATTAAATATCAATATCCCTTGTGAATGTAGATGCAAGTATTCTCATTAAACTATTTAAAAAGCAAATTCAGTAATACATCAAAAAGATCATGCATGATGATCAAATAGGTTTTATCCCAGAGATGCTGTGATGGTTCAACATATGTAAATCAACAAACTTAATTCAGCATATAAATAAAATGAAAGATAAAAATCACATGATCATCTCATTAGATTCAGAAAATATGTCTGACAAAATCTAACACCATTTCATGATAAAAGTCCTGGAGAGATTAGGGAGGCATTGGACACAGTTCAACATAAAAAGGCAGTTTATAGCCAGCCCATAGCAAACATCAACTTAAAAAAAAAGAGAGAGAGAAATTAAAAAACTCCAGGAACAAGTCAAAGTTTTCTACTCTTTACATATCACTCAATATAGTAATAGAAGAGCTAGAGCCGGGAAATGGTGGCGCACACATTTAATCCCAGCACTTGGAAGGCAGAGGCAGGTGGATTTCTGAGTTCAAGGCCAACCTGGTCTATAGAGTGAGTTCCAGGACAGCCAGGCCTACACAGAGAAACCCTGATTCCAAAAACCAAAAACCAAAAAAAAAATAAATTAATTAATAAAAAAATAAGAAGTTAAGCTAGAGCAGTGAGACAATTTAATAAGATCAAGTAAATAAAACCAGGAAAGGAACAACCCAAAATATATCTATTTGTAGATGATCAGATAGTACATATAATTGTCTTTAAAAATTCCACTAGGAAACTCCCACAGCAAATAAGTCCTTGAAAAAATACAATTGGATACAAAACTAACTCACAAAAATCAAATCTCTACTATATACAAATGAGCAAGAGACTGAGAAAAAAATCAAGAAAACAGCATCCATCACAAGAACCTCAAATAACAGAGAGTGTCTTGGGGCAACTCTAGCAAAGCAAGTGAAAACCTCAAATAATAGAGAGTGTCTTGGGGTAACTCTAACAAAGCAAGGGAAAACCTCAAATAACAGAGTGTCTTGGGGTAACTCTAACAAAGCAAGGGAAAACCTCAAATAACAGAGTGTCTTGGGGTAACTCTAACAAAGCAAGTGAAAACTTGCGTGATAAAAACTTTAAGACAGTAGAGAAAAAAACTGAAGATTTTTTTTGTTGTGATTCTAGCCCTTTAAAATAATTTAATTACTTTTAATTTTATGTATTTTTGTTATCATTAAATCCAGACTTCCAGTTTACCTTCTTCTACTCCTACCTGTGCCCCCTACCTCCTAACTCCCTCATATTCACTCTTTCTCTGTCTCCCTTCAGAAAAGAGCATGTCTCACAGGGATATCCACTGAACATTGCATAGCTACAGACAATAAGATTAGGCAAAATTTATTACAGCAAGGGTGAACAAGGCAACCCAGAAGGAAGAAAAAACCCAGATGAAAGAGAAAGAAATCCTCATTCCCACTTGTTAGGAGTTTAAAAAAACTACCAAGCTAACAACCATCATATATTTGCAGGGGACCTAGCACAAAACCATGGATATTATATTATATTATATTATATTATATTATATTATATTATGTTATTAGTAGTTATTAGCTCACGCCCCTGTCTTTCCTAAGTCTGAGTTACCTCACATAGGAATTTTTCCTAGTTCCATTTATTTGCCTTCAAATTTCATGATCCAATTTTAAAAAAGACAAAAGTAGCTAGTATTACATTATTTAAATGCATTACATTTTCCACTTCATTCTTTGGGTAAGGGGCAGCTAATTGTTTCCAGTTTCTGCCTACTATGGATAAGGCCTCCATGAACCTAGTTCATCATAGTTTCTGGTTATTATGTATAAAGCCACTATGAACATATTTGAATCAACTAAGCAGGGCTCACATAGACTTAAAATGCAAGTGCATAGTCAGGTAGGTTTTGCACCAGGTCCTCTGCATATATGTTTTGTTGTTACTTGATGTTTTTGTGGGACTACTAACAGGGGCTTTGGGTGTATGTCTAACTCTTTTTTTTTTTTTT
>NW_022196898.1:24013453-24025460 GCF_008632895.1 Mastomys coucha
GTCTGTGTCTCCTTGCTGACTGTTCCCGGCTTAGGAACTTACTGGAGAGCGTATGTCTAACTCTTTTGCCTACTCTAGGGACACTTTTCCTCCTTTTGGGTCACTTTGTTCAGCCTTGCTATGAGGATTTTGCTTTATTATATTTTGCTTTGTTGTATTCAGTTGTTGTCTCTTGGAGGCATTTTCTTCTATGAAGGAAATGAGGTTGTGGATATGGGTGAGAGGTGGGGAAGTGGGAGGAGCTGGAAGGAGTCAAATGAGAAGAAACTGTGTTCTGGATGTAGTATGTGAAAGAAGAATCTATTTTCAACTTTCTTTCTAATTACTTAGAAAGAAGAAAGAAAGAAAGAAAGAAAGAAAGAAAGAAAGAAAGAAAGAAAGAAAAGAAAGAAAGAAAGGAAGAAAGAAAGGAAGGAAGGAAGAAGGAAGAAAGAATAATAGGAAGGAAAGGAGAAAGAAAGAAACAAAAGAAAGAAAGAAATGAAAGGAAGAAGGAAAGAAAGAAGAAACTGAAGAAGGTATCAGATGATAGAATGATCTCCTATCTTCATGGATCTGTAAGATTATCACAGTAAAAATGGCCATCATACTAAAATAATCTACAGATTTAATGTAATCTTCATAAAAATTCCAATGTAATTTTTCACTTGTCTTGAAAGAGTAAATGTCAGCTTCATATGCAAACAGAAAATTCAAGATAGGTAAAACAATCTTGAAAATTACACCAACTCCTGGACCTGTTGCCACTGATAAATTTAAGTTATAATAGGAGCCACAGTAATAAAACCATTATGGTACTGGGACAAAAACAGACATATTGATCAGTGGAATCGAACTGAAGTTCCACTCATAAGTCTACACACTATTGGATAACTCAGTACAGATGAAGACACCAGGAAAACATACTGAAAAAAAAATGAAAGACAGCATCTTTAACAAATGATGCTAGCTAGTATATATATGTGCATATAGATGAATGCAAATAGATTCATACTTATCACCCTACAGAAAACTGAACTCCAAATAAATGAATAATCTTTATATAAAGCCATATACACTGAAGCCCCAAAAAGGGAGAGTCTGGATTAGCACTGAAATTCTTGGTGTAGAAAGTCTTTTTGACCCAAACACTGGTAGCACAGACACTAAGAACAATAATTAATAAGTGGGACCTCAGGAAACTAAAAAAAACAAAAAACAAAAAAACAAAAAATACAAAAAAAAACCAAAAAAAAACCCTCTGTATTGAAAAGGACACCATTTTTTTCTACACAATATTTCAGGCTACAAAATGAAAAAATAGTTTACCAGCTTCCCATTCAAAAGAAGAATAATATGCAAAATACATAAAGAACATATTTATATAAAAAAATTGTTTCCTCCTATTGATGGTATTATTGTAGTTAAACACACTTGTGTTTGAAAACAATTTTAAAGTAAAATATCTTTAATGTAATTAGGTTTCTTATCCATGTATATATACATTGCAACTTAGCAAGGGAAATGTCAGGAAAAAATATAAATTCAAAATTATAATTATATTTTCTATTGACTGTGCATAGTTTCTGTGCAATTTTGAAATGAAAAAGTCATACACCTAATCTTTGCCTAAATGGAGGATCATCTGTATAAGAAGGCATTTCACAATTGCTTTTTCCAAAGTCTTTCCCATCAGGGAAATAAAAGTTATTGAGGAGCACAGGATGCTGCTACTCTTGTCATTTGATCTGTATCAAGTTACCACTTGACCCGAAATACTCATTTCCACACTGAATACTCTTCAGGCCCTGAAGAGCACATCTCAACATCAGTCTTGTGTTCTGAAGAAAATAGGGACTTTGAATATCAATGATGTGAAGTTGGTTTCTTTTTCTTTTGTCATGAAAACCTGCCTCTGGAAATAAAGACTGAGTGACAGATTTGAGTACTAAAGATGCAGAAAATTAAGTCAGCATCTAAAAGCCTTTTAGTCAAGGATAAGGTATGCTGGTGTAGACAACCACAGCCACAAAAGTAATTAATAATGAATAATAATAAAAAAACATTGTTTGTTGGGATAATACTCTTTTTCTTTTTGTTTACATTCTAGTATGACAAATTTAATCTATTATGATAATTTTATCCTCAGACAAAATATAGTTATTGTTGCTGCTTTTAACTTTATGGCCAGTGTATATGAAAGTATTTTTATCAAGCTAAAGCTTTACTTAGTGATTTTAGGGGAATGTGGGACAAGGTAAATATGATATTTACATATGTTTGGATATGACTTTAAAACCCAGAGTAACAGACTGGTATTCTGCTGCCCTGCCGTATAATTTTTCTATATACTCACTCCATGGAGACAGTTTAATGCTAAGCTGGTGGCAATTAAATACTTATAATCCTCATACCAACCCATGCCCCAAATCAACTCTAAAGCCACACATGCTGCCATACTGGGGAATTCAAACTCAGGTTTTCATGCTTGGAAACATAGTACTGTCATCCATTTAGCTATCTCTGCAGTCCAATGTTTAAGATTAATTACCCTGTCTGAACATGTATTTCAGTGACAGAATGTTTACTTAACATATATGAAACCTGGGTTTGATCTCAAATCCTATTTAAACAAAAACAACAGAAACCAAAGTTTTAATGAAGATGAGTGGTTGGTTGTTTTTTTTTGCATGTACAATGTCCTAAATCCAATTCTTATCTTTCAAAGACTGAGAATTGATTGTCTTGATTTATAACTTCCATATAGCCTCCATACACAGCACCCCATAAAGTGGGGGATCTACTGGCAATTCTCAAACCTCTGTTGTCTTATAGAAAATTAGATAGACCCACTTGATCATTCACTTTTCCTCTCTCCAAATACTGTCAATACACAAATTGCTTTTTCTTAAAGAGTGCTTCTGATATAGTGTGGTCATGCCCCTAAAGTTGTCAAGGTTCAGTCACAAACTCATTTCAAGTCTCATCTCTTGAATGCACATATCAAACACTCACTGACTTTGTCCCCACTTATACTTGGATCCCCAGTTCCTCCCTTGAACTTTAGGCAATTATCCTTCACCTTCTTTTCCGTAGCTTAAACACATCATAATTCTGAAATGTTCAAAAAGTTCATTAATTTCTTCTAGTTTCTAAACCTGTACATGTGACAGACATTTTCACTCAGTGTGTGGCAAGGTTACTTCAGTCCAATTTCAAGGCTGATAACCTTCAAGTTTCTCACTCATTTATACTTGGCATTTATAGATTTTACTGTCATATATACCTCACATTCAAACTCTTCCTGATTAGCTCTATGCCAGGTTCCCTCATCCATTATTTCTGCTTAGGTGATCATCAGCCTCCACATCTACTCTGGTCTAGCTTTACACAGCAACCACATATGGCTGTGATACAGTAGTCTAACCATGCTATGGCACTCAAACTTTGATAGCTTAGTTATTACAATATCTCCAAAGTAAGAAAGTGCTAAACATGAGGGTCTCATTGCATATTTTTTTTCTGAAAATTTAACCACAACATGTTTCTTCTCTTGTGTTCCTGATGGAAAAGAAATCACATATCGGGTATATATAAGAAAGAAAAATGAATCATGGAGTGGAAATTTCCGATTTTGTTGGAGACTCAATTGTGTCATGTGATGTTTTTCTATAAACTGACTTAAGGAAGGAGGTTTCGCTGAAGCAAGCAGGGGAGGATGGATGTTTTGCTGAGAGTGAACACATGGTGATTTTCTAGAAGCTGTCTGTAAAAAGAATATGTGATGTTGTACCTCAGTTGATACTTGAGAGGACCCATGAGGTTTTGAAAAGATGCAAATATAACCCAACAGACAGTGAATGCTGTTGTGTGGTATTGGTTCACCTTCCCACTTTTTGCTGGTCTTCATTGGGCTTTTCTCACTCTGGTCTTCACTGACAACACTGTGGGGCATTGGTTTGCCTTGCCCTTCTTTGCTGGTCATCATTTGTTGTGACTTCACAAAGAGAAATACACCAAAGTACTTCTGGTGGTTTTTCTGGCAGCTTCTTGATACTTCCATAGACTCAGGCTAATTGTCAGTGCCCCTTGGTTTCTTGTGAATCAAACTGCCTTTGCTGATTTGTGAATTGTGTTTGCAAGTGGATTGAGCTACCACTGCTGATTTGTGTGCACTGATCTGCTGATATACTGACAAAGCAGATGGATTTGCCACAAAAAAATATTTCTAAACAGGTCCACATCCTCCTTTGCCCTATTAACTTTTCCTTTGAACTACCTCTGGTGAATGGTAGGCTAAAAGCACTTAAGTACACATACTAAAGTAAGTTCTGAAAATAGAAGCCTACATAAGGACATGCTCCAGAGTGGAAGATGGATAGTGCATAGCAGGAGTAAAGTGTTGTCTCTAGAATCTGGACTACTCCACCTTTCCTCTTACCATTTCCACACCCCATCTAGTCCTGCTGAATAATGGACTGGTCTCATTTATTAAAAAATGCTTCCCCAGAAGCTTACTCACAATTCAGTCAGTTACATGTATTTTGTATACATAGATGCTATAGATACAGATATTGATATAAAAACCTAATGTGTTCTGAATATCTGGAAAAATGTGTGTGTGTGTGTGTGTACGTGTGTGTGTGTGTGTATGTGTGTGTGTGTGTTTGTGTGTGTGTGTGTGTGTGATGCATTCTGAGAGCCTACAATATCCTGCTGATACTGTCTTTGTGTCTTTCCAGGCCTTTTTATCTGTCTTCTTGGGAGTCTCATATCTAGGTATAATTCCTATTTTTTATCTTCTTCATTTTGAATATGAACATTTCTTTCATACCATGCCAAAAACTGTGAGTTTTATGAGTTCTTACTCTTCATCTATTTCTTTCATACTAACAATCTTTCACTAAAGCTACTAAATTAAGAAGGAAGAGCAAAGTATGGTTGCTTCAGTCCTACTTAGAAGGAGGAACAAAATAATCAGAGAAGGTAGAGGGTGGGAGGTCCTTGGGAGGAATAGAGGTATGAGAGAAGAAAAAAGAGGGGCAGGATCAGGAGAGCGAGGAGGCAGAGGAGGGGGGGAATGATCATAAAATTAAACAGAGCAATGGGGGATAGGGAACTTGGGGTAGCCAACAGAAAGTCCCAGATGCCCAGAAAGCAAGAGGATTCCAGGACCTAACAGGGATAACATTAACTGAAATACCGAAGGGGAGAGAGAACCTGTAGAGACCATATCCATAGGTTAGGCACAGGCCCCTAATTAAGGAATGGGGCCACCCACACGTCTCAAAATTTTAACCTATAATTGATCCTGTCTAAAGAAAATACAGGGACAAAGAGTGAGCAGAAACTGAAGAAAAGGCCATCCAGAGACTGCCCCACAAGGAGATTCATCCCATATGTAGCCATCAAACCCAGTCACTATTGCTGATGTCAAGAAGTACTTGCTGACAGGAGCCTGATATGGATGTCTACTGAGAGGCTCTGCCTGAATCTTACTGATATAGATGCTGATGCTTGAAGTCAACCCTCAGACTGAACATAGGGATCTCAATGGAGGAGTTAAGGGAAGGACTGAAGGAGCCGAAAGTGTTTGCAACACCATACGAAGAACAACAATGTCAATCAACCAGACAACCCAGATCTCCCAGGGACTAAACCACCAACCAAAGAATACACATGGAGGGACTCATGGCTCCAGCAGCATATGTAGTGGAGGATGGCCTTATCTGACCAAGGGAAGGCCCTTGGCCCTGTGAAGACTTGATGCCCCAGCACACAGGAATGCTAGGGTGATGAGGCGGGATTGGGTGAGTGGGTAGGAGAGCACCTTCATAGAAACAGGTGGAGAGAGTAGGATAGGGGGGTTTCCGAGGTGAAACAGGGAAAGTGGATAATATTTGAAATGTAAATAAATAAAGGAACCAATAAAATAGCTACTTTTAAATTAATATTTGAAAGTATAAATTGCTTAACATACTATGAAATATTCTATATATGGAAAAATATTTTTATGTAATAATCAAGCATACATATATGTCTGTGGAGCAATAAATAATATTGTTTTATCTGTTTATGATTCCTTTTTCATGTTGCTTCTTTAATTTACCTTGTTATTTGAATCTATATTTGCTTTTGGGTTATTATAATAATTTTGTCTTGGATTTTTTTTGTAAACTCAGACAAACACATAAAAGGCTATACCTTCTTCTCAGCACTTCATGAAATAATATCCAAAACTGATCGTATACTTAGTAAAAAAACAACTCTGAAGAGGAACAAGAAAGTTGGAATAACCCCCTGTATTCAATCAGAACAACATAGATTCAAGTTGGATTTCAACAACAGAAAAAAAATAGAAAGCCTACAAACACACAGAATCTGACCAACTCTCTACTGAATAACTACTGAGTCAAGGAAGAAATAAAAATATTAAAGACGTCACAGCATTCAATAAAAAATGTATGTACAATCTACCAAAATTTATGGGATACACTGAGAGTTGTTCTAAGAAGAAAGCTCATAGCATTATGTGCCTTCGTTAAAAAATATATATCACACCAACAAGTTCACAGCACATTTCAAAGCTCTAGCACAAAAAGAAGCAACCACACGACCAAAGACGACTAGATGGCAGAAAATAATCAAACTCAGTACTAAAATAAAATAGAAACAAAGAGAATAATACCAAGGATCAATGAAACAAAGAGTTAACTCTTGATAGATATAATTTAACAAACATAAATCAAGATGAGATAAACAATATAAATAAACAAATCAACCCCAAGAATATAAAAGCAGACATTAAAAGTCTCTACAACTCCCCACCCCCCAACATAAAAAAACTCCAGGGTCAATGGTCATAGCACAGAATTCTTCCAGACTCTCAAAGAGAGTTGACATTCTTAAAATTATTCCACAAATAGAAACAAAAGGAACAATGCCAAAGTAATTTAATGAGGCCACAGTCACCCTGATACCTATTCGACACAAAACCAAAGAGAATTACAGAACAATTTCCCTCATGAACCCTAAAAATGTACTAAAATACTTGCAAACTGAGTGCAGGAACACATCTAAAAGATCACCCACAATAATCATTTAGGCTTCATTTGAGAGATGAAGAGTGAGATACTCCCTTCTACTCAGGGGATGCTGGTCACAATGGGACAGCAGAACTGGACAGCCTGGTTCAGATGGCTTTGAATATAAAGAAAGCACACCTGCCATCAACCAAAGAAAACACATGGAGGGACCCATAACTCCAGCTACATATGTAGTGGAGAATTGCCTTATCTGACATCAATAAGAGGGGAGTCCCCTGGTCTTGTGAAGGCTTGATGCCCCAGTGTAAGGGTATGATAGAGTGGTGAAACAATAATGGGTCAGTGGGTGGAGGAACATCCTCATAGAAGTAATGGAAACGGGGACAAGTAGGAATGGGATTGGTGATTTTGAGAGGGGATACCGGGAAGGGGGTATCATCTGAAATGTAAGTGAATAAAATGATTAATAAAAAATGGCCATCCTCCAAAACAATTCAATGTACTCCTCATCACTATTCCAAAACAATTCTTTACAGTCTTTGAAAGAAAAATACTCGATTTCTTATGGGAAAATAAAAAAACAAAAAAACAAAAACCAACCAACCAAACAAACAAACGAAAAAAACCGGAATAGCCAAAATAGTCCTGTTTAATAAAAGAACTTCCAGAAATATAACCATTCTTTAGTTCTACTACAGAGGTATGATATTGGCATAAAAAGACAAGCTGATCAATGGAATCAAATAAAAAACTCAGATGTAAATCCACAGAATGATTGACCCCTGATTATTGATAAAGAACCAACAATTGTACAATAGAAAAAAGAGTGCCTTCAACAAATAATGCTAGACTAACTGAATTCTACAGAAAGAATGCAAATAGATCCATATCTATCACCCTGCATAAAACTCAATTCCAGGTGGGTCAAAGACATCAACAAAAAACTAGATACGCTGAATCTCATGAAACACATAGCTATGAGCCCATCAGTACAGGAGATAACTTCCTAAACAAAACACAAATAGTGCAGGTACTAAAATAGACAATAAAGGGACCTCACAAAGAGGAAAAGCTTCTGTAAGACAAAGGAAACCATCTTTAGGACATGACAGTGGTCAGTAGAAAGGGAGAAGGTTTTCACAATTCTGCATTGGGCAGAGAGCTAATTTCCAGTGTGTGTATTACAGCTAGATCCTATAAAGGCTTTTTTTTTCAATTGCGACTGCTGCCTTTTAGATAAGTCTAGCTTTTGTCAAGGTGACATAACACCAACTAGCATACTAATGTTTAACAAGGAATCCTGTGGGAATGGAGTGTACCTAGCCCAAGAAAAAGAATATGAGTGTATTAGCACAGTTGCAAGGACAAGATTACCCAAGCCAGTGGAGGTTTTATAATAATGATTTGTTTTGTGAAAACTTGGAATAGGAGATAATTTTCATTAATTTTATTGGAATATACAAGAACAAATATTTACAATAAAAAGCTTAGAAAATGTTGTAAGTCTAAGTGAAAGGACTGTATGAAATATTTTTAAATACTGGTTTTGAAAATAGTACCTTGCTAAAATTAAGGTAAAATATATTTTATTTTGTTTTTATTGAATATAAATTTTATGGAATGTACTCTTATTAAGGATTCTCCTGTCCAATCTCTTCCCAGATCCTTCCCACCTTCCTACTTACCAAAATACATACTCTTTCTCAGTAGAAAATAAACAAACATTTAAAAGTATTAATAATAATAATAGTACTAATAATAACAAAGAAACAAGCAAAACTTAATAGAACAAAACAAGTATGTAGAGGAATTTTAATCCAGTAACAAGACTGCTCTGTCAAGGGTTCACAGCCAAAGATCTTCTAGGTCAGTGTGATCCAGCAGGTATACAAATGTTTATCTAAAACTGTATGTTCTATAAAATGTATTTTTAAGCATTGTTTTTCTGCATGAGATATATTGCTAAACATATTAAAAATAATTGAGTTGTCTTGGATAAAAAAAAAAAAGCTAAAAACAAATAGAACCCCAGAAAGGATAAACAGCAGTTTCTCAGAAATTAAGCTGATAACTGAAATAGAATTAAATCCTTTTATGAGGTTTCCTTAAGTAATACTTTAACTTTTACCATTCTAAATAAGCAGAAAATACCTTTAAACCTAGCTTTAAGGCTTTTAGTATCATTTATTAGATCCATGTATCAAGAGAACCTAACCAGCTTAAAAAAAAAAAAGCATGAAATAGTAAAACATTATTTGCATTTAGCTTAGGAAGAAGGGCAAGGCAGGAAGATCAGGGTTTGCATTCTATTATACCTTTGTTTTTATTTTATTCACATAAATAGCACTTACAATTAAATTCACATGATCATGGCATACTATGAACTTGTAGTTTTTCCTGATTATAGGAAAGACAGACTTCATAAAATGAAAAATAAAACACTAATAATTCATGTAGATACCTGGTGTTTCTGTGTTGACACAATACTGTTTCATTAGACAGAACTATTATCTGCTCTGCCCTTTCCCTGACCCTCAACTTTATCTCAATTTGTTTTAGATTTTGACATAGAGAAATGCAAATACTGCAGTGTTGAAACACCAGGCTGTGGATAGGACATTACTGTTTGCTTTAAATCTCCTGTCTAGGAAGCTTTGTAGGCCAGCTGTAGTGTTGATTTGCCACTATGCTGAGCTCCCATGGCACTTGAGATTGTTTTGTGAATCATTCAATCAGTAATTTGCTATTTGTTTTATGTTATTTTACTCACTCTAATTCACATGATTGTTTTCACATGAAATCACCTGGGTCTTTATAGTAGTTCTAGAAGGTTAGAGAGAGTAAGTATGATTAACTACAGTGGAAGGTAGAGAACATAGGTCATTGCTCAAAGTCAATGATCTCTTAAAGTACCAAGAGAAGTCTAAAATAAAGAGTTCTTTTTCATAGTGTCATATGGTTAAGGTTTCTTTTGCTACTGTGATGAACACTGTGATGAAAAGCAATATAGAGAGAATAAGGTTTTATTAGGCTTAACTTCCACAGCATAGTTCATCATCACAGGAAGTCAGGTCTTGAACTCAAGCAGGGCAGGAACCTGTAGGCAGGAGCTGGTGCAGAGGATGAGGAGTTCTGCTAATGGCTTACTTTCCATGTCTTCCTCATTCTGAATTCTTATAGAACTCAGGACCACCTGCCCAGAGAATGCACCACCCACAATGTGTTGGTTCCTCTCCCATCCAACACTAATTAAAAATTACCTTACAGTCTTGCCTTCAGCCTGGTCTTATGGAGATTTTTTTAAAAAATTATTTATTTTTAATCTTTAATCCTTTTTTACAGTCTAGACTTCATCCCATCCTGGTCCGCTTCCCTGACCACTCCCCATATCTCCTCCCCCATCTCCAAGGTGATGTCCCCACCTCTCAGCCCCATCCCAGCATGCCTCCTCACTTCCTGGGGCCTCAAGTCTCTCAAGGGTTAGGTGCTTCTTCTCTCACTGAGGGCAGGCTAAGCAGTCCTCTGTTGTACATGTGTCAGGCCTCATATCAGCTGGTGTAGGCTGCCTAGTTGGTGGCTCAGTGTCTGAAAAATCTCAGAGGTCCAAGTTAGTTGAGAATGATGGTCTTCCCCTGGGGCTACCCTCCTCACCTTCTTTCAGTTTTTCCCCAATTCAACCACAGGGGTCCCCGGCTTCCCTCCATTGGTTGGGGCTAGGGTCTGCATCTGACTTTTTCAGCTGCTTGTTGAGACTCTCAGAGGGCAGCCATGCTAGGTCCCATCTGCAAGCACATCATGGCATCAGTAACAGTGTTAGGCCCCAGACCTCCCCTTGAGCTTGATCCCAATTTGGCCCTGACACTGGATCTCTTTCTCAAGTACTCTTCTTTATTTCTCTCTCTGCAGTTCCATTAGACAGCAACAATTCTGGATCAGAGCTTTTGACTCTAGGATGGCAACCAAATCCTTCAACTTGTCCTGTCCCTCCACTGGAGGTATAATCAACAAGTTCCCCCTTCCCACTATAGAGAACTTCATCTAAGGTCCCTCCCTTTGAGTCCTGAGAGTCTCTTACCTCCCAGGTCTCTGGTACATTCTGAAGGGTCCCCCCACCTCTTAACTCTCAAGGTTGCCTGTTTCCATTCTTTCTTCTGGTCCTCAGGGCTTCAGTCCTCTCCTGCCCCCAAAAACCTGATCATATTCCCCCCTTCCCTTCTCTGTCCCCCCATGTCCTCTCTCTCTCTCTCCTACCCCCTGCTCCCCAATAACTGCTTCCTCCTATTCCTGAGTAAGATTGAGACATTCTCACTTGAGTCCTGCAGCTTGTTAACCTTGAAATCTGTAGGTTGTGTCCTGGGTATTCTCTATTATTTTCTCTTTTTTTGGCTAATATCCACTTATTAATGAGTACATACCATGCATGTCCTTTTAGGTTTGAATTCCCTCACTCAGGGTGATATTTTTTACTTCTGTCCACTTGCCTACAAAACTCACAATGTCCTTGTTCTTAATAGCTGAGTAGTATTCTATTGTGAAAGTAAACCACATTTTCAGAATCCATTCTTCTGTTGTGGGACATTTGGGTGGTTTCCAGCTTCTGGATATCACAAATAAGGATGCTATAAACATAGCGGAACACATGCCCCTGTGGCATAGTGGGGCATCTTTTGCATATATGCCCAGAAATGGTATAGCTGGGTCTTAAGGTGGATCTATCTTCAATTTTCTGAGAAACGTCCAGACTGATTTGCAGAGTGGTTGTACCAGTTTGCTTTCCCACCAGCAGTGGAGGAGTGTTCCTCTTTCTCCACATCCTTGCCAGCATGTGCTGTTAACTGAGCTTTTTATCTTAGCCATTCTGATTGGTGTAAGGTGGAATCTCAGGTTCCTTTTAATTTGTATTTCTCTGATGACTAAGTGTAGGATGCCGTCCCGCAGCTCCTACCTGCGTGGGGTTCCACGAACCGAGGATTTGGAAACCT
>NW_022196898.1:24026672-24052214 GCF_008632895.1 Mastomys coucha
AGAAATGGGTCTCATCAAGGCGCAACTTTACTTAGTGAACACGGAATATATATACTAGATAAGCACAGACATACATTTTACATTCAGGTGAGAACAGACATTCGGCAGGATCAAAGCTAAAACTCTAACACAAAGGATTCCATGACGAGATAGAGAGATCAAAGGTTCACGGCTTCCTAGGGACCTGGTATCTGGTCCTTGAATCATTTACATAGGCTCCAAACCCCCAGCGAGCTAAGTCTCTGGTTTCAGATTTGAGTTCTTTCAAGAACACAGCAGGGCCACCACAACTAAGGACTTTGTACATTTCAAGTGCTTCTCAGCCCTTCAAGATTCCTCTGTTGTGAATTCTCTATTTAGTTTTATACCCCATTTTTTGACTCGGCTGTTTATATTTTTGGTGGCTAGACTCTTGAGTTCTTTATATATTTTGGATATTAGCCTTCTATCAGTTGTGAGGTTAATAAAGATATTTTTCCGAATCTATTGGTTACCAGCTTGTTCAAATGACTATGTCCTTTGCCTTACAGAAGCTTTCCAGTTTCATGAGGTCCCATTTATCAATTCGTGATCTTAGACCATGAGCCATTGGAGTTCTGTTTATGAAATTTCTCCCTGTGACAATTGAGTTCAAGTCTCTTTCCCACTTTCTCTTCCATTAGCTTCAGAGTATCTGGTTTTATATTGAGGTTTTGACCCACTAGGACTTGAGCTTTGTGATAAATATGGATCTATTTTCATTTTTCTATATACAGACTGCCAATTAGACTAGCACCATTTATTAAAGATGCTTTCTAAGGCTAGGCGTGGTGGTGCACGCCTTTAGTCCCAGCACTTGGGAGGCAGAGGCAGGCGGATTTCTGAGTTCGAGGCCAGCCTGGTCTACAGAGTGAGCTCCAGGACAGCCAGGGCTTACAGAGAAACCCTGTCTTGAAAAATAAAACAAAACAAAACCAAAAAAAACTAAAAAAGAAAAAAAAAAAGAAAATAAAGATGCTTTCTTTTTTCTATTGTCTATTTTTGTCTTATTTGTAAAAGATCAAGTATCCATAAGTGTATGGTTTTATTTCTTGGTCTTCCATTCTATTCCATTGATCAACATGTCTGTCTCTGTTCCAATACCATGCTGTTTTTAATCACTATTGCTCTGTAGTATAGTTTGAGGTCAGGGATGGTGATTTCCCCAGAAGTTCTTTTATTGTTAAGAATTGTTTTTGCTATTCTGGATTGTTTTGTTTTTCCATATGAATTTGAGAATTGTTCTTTCTATATCTTTGAAGAATTATATTCAGATTTTGATGGGTATTGAGATGAATCTGTAGTTTGCTTTTGGTAGGATAGCCATTTAATAATGGAGGTTTCCTCTCCTGATAAGTCTAGCATGTGTTAAGTTGATATAAGACTATTAAGTACAGTTTGGCAAAATGCTTGAAAGTTTCATAACTCTTAAATTCAAGTTCAAATTATAATCTCCAACTTAAAGTTTAAACATACTATTTTGTAAATTTACTGAATAAGTTTCTAATTTTGTTTAGTCATGTCAAAAGCACCTTAAATTAGATTTTTGGACTGTCCATTCTATTGTATAGGTTCAGAAGCTGAAGCTTAGAGCAAGTTACATAATAATCTTCAAGACTATATTTTCAAAACTACAAACTGATTATTAAAATTTATGATACTTGAAAATTTCAACAATATTTATACATTAAGAAAATTTTGAATTATACATAGTATCCTCAAGTATTTCTTTAGCATACATAGGATATGATTATATTAATGTATTGACAAGTATGATCCCACATTAGTTATGTATGCCTTGATTTTTATAGCTTCACATTCCAGTTGTCAATAATACACAAGCAAGTTTTCAAATAGAGAGAAGTTATTAGTCATCAGTATAATTATATTATGCATATCTCATTATATACACTCTAGTCACATAACTAGTACCTAAAATATTTTTAAGAAGGAAAACCTATTTTTCTTGTTGGTATAAAAAAATGTCAAGCACAAAAGCAATGGTGACTAGAAAGTCATACAGGCATATCATAGACTACCAAAAAGCTCCCTTTTTTGTATTCTCTACATACTAAACCATTTAGATGGCTTCATGTAACTGTAATTGTCCTATCAAAAAGTTTTCTCCTTCAGGTAATACAAAAAGTGTTTATACATATGCCTAGGAAACTTAAACTACTACCCACTTTCTCTTCTTAAGCACACAGAAGAAAACATGCTAACACTACCAATGTGTGAAGAACAACAACCACTTATAAAGATCTAGATTCACCAAGCCAAATGACTTCCAAAACAATATATATTATTGATGTAGCCCTTGGTTGCCTTTCAGACTTTGAAGGTAAGCAGATATTGCTGAAGACAACACACACTTGGCACACAAAAGTCAGATAATTCAAGCAGTATATGAAGTGGAAGCCTCCATGGTATCAGAAAATATTATGCAATCTCCCAAGAGAAGGAAGAAATTTACTGTCCTACTCAACATGGCACATTCACCAGCATGGCAAGGTATACCTAAAGGTGTAATAAATAGCATTCACATGTCAGTGGCAACCAAAAGGAGCACTGAAACCCTAGCCAGCTTTCCAGAACTATTGTGCTGGTTTGAATGATAATGTCCTCATAGGTTCTTATATTTGAATGCTTGGTCATGAAAGAGTGGCTCTATTTAAAAAATTTAGAAGGAATGGCTTTATTAGTTAAAATATGCCACTGGGTGTGGGCTTTGAGGTTTTTCAAAAGCAGCCTATTTGTTCCCTCTTTTTTCATACATGCAGATCCAGATGTGATACCTGCAGATCCAGATGTAGAGCTCTTTACTACTTTTCCACTATTATGTATGCCTCCATGCCATCATATTCCTCATCATGATGATAATGTAGTTAAACTCTAAAACTGTAATCAAGTCCCAATTAAATGCTTTCACTTATAAGAGTTGTCATAATGTCTCTTTACAGCAATCATAAATCTAATTAGGACAGTTAGAGAGTCCAGGAACTTTAGAAAAGAATTTATTATTACTATATTGCTAGAATAGCAGAATTATTTAGTATATTCTAATTTTTATCCTTATATCAACAAATAATTGTAGCTATCACTCCTCATAAAAGAAGCTCCTCTTTTATTTTATTTTTTATTCAATTTATGTCCCAATTACTGTCCCCATTCACCGTTCCCCCCTCCAACCATCTCTCCCTACACCCCTCCTCCCTTCTTCTTTGAGATAATGGAGACACCCTGGATATCCCCCTACCCTGGCACACCAAGTCTCTACAAGGCTCAGTGATCCTTCTCCCACTGAGGCCAGACAAGACAGCTGAATTAGGGGAATAGATTCCAAAGACAGGCAACAGCTTTAGGGATAGCACTCACTCCAATTTTTCAGGACCCACATGAAGACCAAGCTCTACATCTGCCACATATGTGCATGGATGGTGGTAGGGGTGGGGATGGGGAACTAGGACCAGTCTGTGTATGCTGTTTTATTTGTGGTTTAATCTCTGAGAGGCCCAAAGGGTCCAGGTTAGTTGACTCTGTTGGTCTTCCTGTAGAGTTCCTATCATTTTGGGCCCTCAATCCTTCCCTTAACTTATCCATAAGGGTCTCCAAGCCCCAACTAATGCTTTGATGTGGGTCTCTGCATCTTTCTGAGTCAGTTCCTGGGTAGAACCTCTCAGAATACAGCCATGCTAGGCTCCTGGCTGCAAGCATAACAGAATATGATTAGTAGAGTCAGGTATTGCTGCTTGCCTAAGCAATGGGTCTCTAGTTGGACTGATTATTGCTTGGTCATCTCCTCAGTCTCTGCTCTATCCCCTATATTTGTATTTCTTGGAGGCAGGACAAATTTTGGGATGAAAATTTTGCAGGTGAGTTGCACCAAAGAGTATATGTATGATATATATTCAGTTATAAGTAGATATTAGCCAAAATTACAGGATACCCAAGATGTACTCCACAGACACAAAGAAGCTAAGCAAGAAAGATGGCCCAAATGAGGGTTCTTGAATCTCACTCAGAAGGGCAAATAAAATAGTCATAGGAAGCCATGGAGGGGGAAACTAGGTTGGGGCAGGATATGGTGAGGGGTCAGATTCAGGTGTGGGGAATATAGGGGAGATGGCTGGATGGCCCTGAGAATTAATAGAAAGCTGCAGCTGGCCTGGTGCACAGTGTAGGATGTGGGTAGGGGCATCTTGAGAATGTGCCAGAGATCTGGGATGAAGGAGGCTCCCAAAAATCAATGGGGATGACTTTAGCTAAGAATCAAAGCATTGGGGATATGGAACCTGAAGAGGCCACCACTTGTAACTAAGCTTGAACTCTAGTAAAGCAATAAGGACATCAAGCCACCTATAAAATTCTTGACCCAAAGAAGCTCCTGTTTACAAGAAATGAGACCATCACAGAAAACTAGAACTGGCCATAATGCAGAGACCAATGAATCATGAGGAATTCAGCTATAATGGATACATTTATATCACAGGTCCCCAGTCTAAATTTTGAGGAACATAACTGAAGGGAAGAGGAATTGTAAGAGTCGGAATATCAGGAAGACAGCTATGAAACAGCATGTCCTAGAACTGGCTGCATAAGAGTAGAGCAATGTTAACATATAGATATAAATGTGGAAGGGAGATTTGGGGGGAAGGAGTCCCACTGCTAGAAAAAGTACTATGGCCAAATAAAATCTGAAGAGAGATTAATAGTCAACATCTCCCAAAGATGAGTCCTCTTAGTGGTTGTTCAAAGCATAGTGGTTAGTCTTGTAGCAACATACACATACATACACACACACACAACTACACACACAGTACTTAGCAGATTATAATTATATATTTGTATTTATCCATGTTCACACACATACTCTGTGTGTGTGTGTGTGTGTGTGTGTGTGTGTGTGTGTGTGTGTGTGTATGTATGTATGTTTGTGTGTGAAGGAATAATAGTCAAAGAAGTATGGACTCCCTCCCTACAGCCCGGACAGTATCGAAAGAGAAACAGTGCTAGGGCCCCAGGGCTGCGGCTGCCTACCTGTTGAGGGAAACCTGGTTCGGTTACATTCGAAAGCTCCACCCCCACAGAGTAACAAGGAAGTCTCTGATTGCACTGACGCATTTTGGGGGAAGTGGTTTTTGCCCCAGGTAATATACCTGTTGAGAGAAAAAAAGGATTATTATTAAAGAACCAAGATGGCTGAGCAGTAAAGTCTCCTGTCTAATTTTTACCCTTCCACGTGGGTAGGTATGTCTGTGGCCACTCTATCCTATCCCTAACTCTCTCTAGCAGCTGCTCTTCTTTCTAACTCCATTTTTCCAGGTTACCCACTGTTTACCGTTACTGCAGGCCAGTAACAAAAGAAGAAGAGGGAAGTTGTGAGTTGGAAGCATAGAAAGGGTTTGAGGAACAGTATGAATAGATGTCTCGAAATAGAAAAGGAAAGAAGAAAAGATATAATACTATTTTACACACACACACACACACACACACACACATACACACACACACACATACACAAAGAAATCCAAAAGTAAAAGAAAAAATAAAAATAAGAAAAAATATTTAAACTATAAAAAGTTAAGTTATAAGAATGAGAGTTTAAAAGATTCATATGTCTTCTGTATATTTTATATTTCTTACATGGGCTTTATTAGAAGAGAATTCCTCTAATTTGAAGCAATATCATGTAAATTTGAGGGAAAATGATGTAATAGTTAAACAGAGAATTATGGTTCACATGATCAGCAAGAACTACAAAAATACTTAGACACATCTCTCAAAAATTTAGTTACAAAATTGATGAGTTTTCAGGCTATAAAAAATATTTAGAAACTAGGAAGATAATGAACACAATTTGCTTATAAAAGTCAAAAGAGTTGAGCCTAGGGGGAATGTTCTGAATTAGCACAATTCAAGCTGGAAAGATGCTTGAATTGGGATGTGCTTGACACACAGACATAATCATCTGAAATTTAATCCCCAGAACTCATGTAAGAAGTGAGGCAAGGTGGCATGGTATCATACTCACCACAGTAAAGAGGTCAAAACAGACGTATCTCTGGAGCTTACATAAACTTAATCTGACTTCCAAAGACGTGAATGATCCCAACTCAAAACCAAAACAAAACATATAAACAAAACCAACCAAATAAACACATGGATAGATACTTTGACAAAGCCTTCTCAAGGCTCTCATTTCTGACCTTCATACTCATGTATGCATACTCACACATATTAACATATACTTATCATGTATAAAATAATTATCAACTTAAGGAAACATGGACAAATAACATAAAAAATAAAATAACGATTGATAATGGAAAATATACATGTAGAAAATGAGCAAATCATGTTTTTGTTTCCTTTAAATTTTCTCTCATTAGCATACAACATTCACTTTATTACCTTCTTCCCCATCTTGTTGCCTCTGAGTACAAGGACTATAAAAAGTTTGTTTTGTTGTACAAGAAAAATTCTTATTACTTGGCGTATGGAATTCCAAAATTTTAAATAAATGCAAAGTAGCACAAGTAAATGATTGATAAAGGTTTACTTCATACCATCCATTTGTCAACCTTATATCAAATATGAAGTAAAATAAAATTAAGCATGTTTCTACTTTCAAATAAATTAAAGGAAGTGGCTCTATGATTCAGATCACTCACAAACCCTGAGGACAAGCCCCATGCCAAGTAGTAGATGGACATGGTGAAATTTTCTGAATGGCATTCTTAGAAGTACTTTGACTTCTAATGTTTTGTCCAGGTTGTTTGTTTACCTTATAAGTACTTTGCATATATAGTATGCCTTCCAGTCTTGTGCTTTTATGAAATTACTATGCGTATGAATGTGTGTGTTTCTGAATCTATATAGGTTGATATTGTTTTTTGTTTGGCCCTTTTTCTGCTTGTTTGATTTTGTTTCTTATATTGGTTTGTTTGGTTTGGCGTTTATTTTATTTGATTCTTTAGATGCCTCTGTTTTCTAAGGAGAGAGGGAAGGTTATAGACTTAGGTGGGAAGGGTGGTGGGAAGGTGGTGGACTCAGGTGGTAAGCATCTCAGGAGAATTTGGGTAGAAGTAACCATATCAGACTATATTGTATAAAAAAAACCTATTTTCAGTGAAAGTAGAACAAAAAATAAAGCAAAAAAGATATCATACAGAAAGTTAAGTCAGATATGTATATATGTTTGTGTGTGTGTGCACGTGCATGCATGTGTGTGTATTATTTATAAATGCACACAAAAAGACTGAATAAAATTGATGAAGAAATGTATCAATAAATAAAGCACTGGTATATCTCCAGTAAACAGATTTTAGCCAAACATTACAAAATCAAATCTATATTTGTATATGAAATAGTGATACATGCTGTTTTTAAAGATTAAAATACAAAAAATGAATTTTTTGTAGCTTGTGAAAAGGAGACGAGGCTATACACCATCAATTCCCAATTCATTAAGAGAACTCTCATCAAAGTACGAATAGAATGACGTGCTCTTAATTTCATTCAAAGCATCTATTAAAACCTAACATTATACATCATCTTTAAGTGGGAGACTCTAGACAGTTCCATTAAAAAGCTTTAATCACTGGTTTTAATAGAGGCTTAGTAGAGAACATACTCTGTAATGTGTAGCTTAAAAAGAACTGTGCTCTGAATTAGATATTGCTATTTTTTCATTCACCCTTACTTGGATTTACATTATTGTGACATCATTAAGCTATGCATGTGTGTATTTTACACAAACAATGAAAACTAAATAGGTATGAATGAAGTCCTGTTGTGATACTCAAGATAACAGTATCAATATTTACTAAAACAGGGACTGTTTTTATTTCTGAGACAGTAGGCATGGTGGTAGATTGGAAATCTATTCAAATAAACTTTTTCTAGAATTTACTTATAACACTGGAATCTAGTCCTACTTACTCAACCTGTCAAGCATAGTATATAGTTCAGCATCATAACTCCAAATCTAAACAGTAAGTTATCATATGTGATTTTTTTACTTGAAACACCCTCTGAGAAGATTCATATGTTCATGAACATCATATAAGTTTCTATTCTAAGTTAGAATTCAGGCCAGCTAGATAATACCCAGAAAAGGGGTTTGTAAGTGTCAGTGTAACACAGTCTAATGGGAGAACAATCAGATAAAGTAAGCTAATAGGGTAGATTTGAATATAAGGCTATAGAAACAGCCTGGAGATTAGAAACTGTTTTTTCTGTGTTTTGTAAAATTTTACACACCACTAGATAATCATTTTAAGAACGTGGCTGCTACCTTTTTCTCTTACACAATTCATATCAATATTTTAATCTTCTTAAGTTTATTTAGTACATTCCTTTAAATTACTATACAAATTTCAGAAGGTCCAATTTATTTTTTTTCCCCTTTTCCTTTCCCTGTCTTCTTAAAAGGCAAAAACGATGAGGCATCTTTCATGATTTAATAATTCAGAAGTGATTAGAAAAGAATTACCTATTCTTCATTTCATCTACTGAGGGACTGAGTATTGGATTAATTGGAATAGTGGTTGCCATGCAACCATGAAGTTTGAGTCTATTCCCTAGCACCCTTATAAAAAGCCTGGTCAGGGACATATTCCTGTGAATCCAGCACTGAGGTGGTAGAAGTAGAATTCTTTCAGTAAACTTAACAAATTTAGGAGTTCTAGATCCAAGCAAAATACCGTATCTAAAAAAATAAAAAGAAAAAGAAATATCTGAGGACTGTCACCTCTGATTTACACATAGGTGCCCCCACCCCATGCATGTATATATGTATAGATCCTAACATACCCATCAAGGAAGGAAGGAAGCAAGAAAGGAAGGAAGCAAGAAAGGAAGGAAGGAAGAAAGAAAGAAAGGAAGAAAGGAAGAAAGGAAAAGAAAGAAATATTCTGCTGTAATTAATTCCCTACTTCACATGCATCTTTTCCAAGTCACTATCATATTCAATTTCTATCATTCCATACCTAACAACCTTATTCACTTATTTTCACTTTGAAGATACAGCTATGGCAGAAAGCTAAAATCAAATAGTAAACAAGGTCAACTTAAAACATTTCCAGGCTGAAACAATTCAACTATTTCCAACCATAATTTATAACAGTAACATTCGTCAGAAAATAAACAGCAATGTATGAATAAATATAAAATTAGGAAATATATATGGGGCAATTTCCTACATTTGTAATTTTTTCGCTCTGAAGTCTTTTTGCTTTTGTTTTCTTTTCAACATTCAGGCATCCTACGTCTCCCTTGAGGATTTTTCACATTGTACTACTTTAGACTTCATTAGCCAAATTTATTTTTTCTATAGCATTTTCAGGATCTAAAGGGACATTATTTTTATAGTTGTTTCATCTTATTTGTTATCCATCACACTTAAGCCTTTAATGAACAGATTGTTTCAGTTTGCTTGTTACAGTCTATTCTTTTCACTTTACTTAGAACATCAAAATAACATTTTACTAAGATGGAAAGTAGAATATGTGTGAAAATATGCCAGTTTCCTTTCTCCTCTACACATGAGTTCTTAGAAAATAGTAGCTGCATCAGAAAAGGTGCTAAGAAGAGAAATTTAGGTTCCATGTCTCCACTGCTAGGCATCTTGGGTGAGGCCAACTGCATTGACTTCTGGGAACCTCCCAGATCCCAGGTCTCTGGGACTTCTTACAGATTGTCCCCAGGCCACAAGGCCTGAAGGCTGTGAATTTCAATTCATTCTCCTAGCACTCTGAGCCTTTCTCTTATCTCTCCATATACCTGATTCTGCCCTCCTATTCCCCTTTACCTGTCTTCTTCTACTCAGGACTCTCAACCCCTCAGATTCACATGATTAATTTGTTCCTCATTTTAAGTGAGATTCAAACATCCTTACTTGGGTCCTTCTTCTTGATTAACATTGTTGGGTCTGTAATATCATGGGTATTCTGCACTTTTTGGTTAATATCCACTTATCAGTGAGAACAAATCATGCATGTCTTTTGGGGTCTGGATGACCTCACTCAGGATGATATTTTCTAGTTCGATCTATTTGCCTACAAAACTCATGATATCCATGTGTTTAATAGCTGAATTGTATTCCATTGTGAAAATGAACCACATTTGCTGGATCCATTCTTTGGTTGTGGGATACCTGGGTTATTTCCAGTTTCTGACTATTACAAATAAAGCTCCTATGAACATAATGGAGCAAGTGTCCTTGAGGGGAAGTGGAACATCTTTTGTGTATAGTCCCAGGATCTGTATAGCTAGATCTTCAGGTATTTCCAGTTTCCTGAGAAACTTCCAGATTGATTTTCAGAGTGGTTGCACAAATTTGCAGTCCTCCATCAATGGAGGAAAGTTCCCATTTCTCTACATTCTTGCCAGCATGTACTGTTGCTTGATTTTTTGATCTTAGCTATACTGATTGGTGTAAGGTGGGATTTCATGCTTGTTTTGGTTTACATTTCCGTGAAAACTAAGGATGTTGAACATGGCTTTAAATGCTTCTCAACCATTTGATATTCCTCTGTTGAGAATTCTCTGTTTAGTTCTATACCCCATTTTTAAATTAGGTTACTTGGTTTGTTGCAGTCTAACTTTTTGAGTTCTTTATATATTTCAAATATTAGCACTCTGACAGACGCAGGGCTAATGAAGAGCTTTTCACAATCTTGTCCCCATATCTCTGTGTCAGCTGTCTATAACTAGAGAAACACTATATTCACAACCTTCAGGCCTCTCAGTTTGATAAGCAGACATCCCATCTTCCCATATTGGGAACAGTATTGCAATTACTACTGGAGTCCCATTCCTAGCCATGTAGCATATCAGATAAGCAATCTAAAACAGATATTTAATACTTACTGAAATAGAAGATTTTGTTAAAATCTCCCAACCCATAAAAGTCCAGATGGAGTCAACACACATCTACTACACTTTCAAAGGAGAAATAATACTAACACACCTCAGTTTTATTCACAAAACAGAAACAGGAGAAACACTGCCTAATTCTTTTTTAAGAGGCCACAATTACTGAAACAACATAAAGTCCAAATAAAGAAAGATAAGTGCACACCAATTGCTTATAATAATTGTGGTAGTTTGAATAATAATGGCCCCTCACACTCATAAATTTGAATACTTAGCCACCAGTGAGTGGGTGGACTGAAGTCAGGAACAAATGTTTGCTAATTCCTGAACTAACCTCTAGCTAAAGCTGAGGTAAGCCTGACTCTCAGGCATTCATAGTACTTGCTAAGACAATAAATCCCTTGTCATTGTTCTGCCTCTGTAACTGCAAGGCTATCAGCTACCCTTCCAGATGAAATAGTGAGACTGTGGTCACTCAGCTATTCCCCAATTTTATAAGAGTTAGTATCCTGTCATGCTTACCATTAGCAACATCTGCATTAACAGAGAATGCCAGAATGTGTTTTTTGCCTTTATAAATGCCTTGTTTTATAGACTCTGATCTACTTGTTTAGACTTACAGTCATAAGAGTGTATGCTCCTGGCTGAGTATATGGGACTCAATAAAAACTTTAAATTCCTGTATACCTTCTGACAAGTGTCTCACTACAACTGGAGTATTTGAAAGGATTCGAAGGTATGGCATTGCTGGAAGAAGGGTGTCACTGGACATGGACTTTGCATACCACGCCAATGTCTTCCTCTTTGCTTACAGATCAAAATGTATCCCCCAATAACATCACCAACAGCATGTCTAACTGTATGCCTAAATGCTTGCTATAATGATGACAATGGAGTTAACCTCTGAAACTGAATATAAGCCACTAGTTAAATGCTTTCTGTTAATCAGTTGCCTTGGTAATGAATAGCAATAGAAAAGTGACTAAGAGAAAAGTTGGTACCAAAGGTGGAATATTTTTGTGATAGGCCAAACCTTGTCATTTGTTGGTGGGATATAGAAATTGAGCCTTTGGTTTAAAAAGTAATTGAAAACTTTAGTCAGCTATTATTGGGCCATACTAGTAGGAGCAACTTTGGTCCTAGGATTCTGGCCTTAGAGTCAAGGACACAGAAAAGGGGTTGTGGAATTTCCCTCATCAGGTTAGAAAAGCCGCTAAGGTCAGGTATAGGTTAGAGGCATCTCTGCATGGGGAACCAGTAAAGTCATTGCTTGAAACTATGTTGGAGGCACCAAAATATTAGAGATGGTAGAGGCATGTGTTACCTGCTAAAGAAAGCTGCAAAATGGGTATGGAAATATACTAAGAGAGAAAATTATGTTGCAGGCAACAAAGATGAATTGAACGTGAGAATTGCACTTTGATGTTGTACATGAAGATACAGAATTTGGAAGTTTGGGCTGCTAATTGCTGGTTGAGCTGTGTTCTAGTGTTTTCTAACTATGGTCCCTTTCTTCCTATTTCATAATATCCTATGTGTGCCTTTGTAATATTGAAAGGATGTGATCTCCTTTTTTATTTTAATTTTACCAGGTACTTGTAGTTAAGAGATTTTCATGATCTCAAAGACTTTGAACACTGTTGTGACTATAATAGAGGGTGAGCGGTACTGAAGTTAAACTAGATGCATGGTTTTGTTTTTCTCTTTGTTTTTTGTTTTAATTTTGTTTTTGTTTTGCATTCTAATATGGGTAAAAGCCTGTGGGGGCCAAGGAGTGGAATATGGTAGTTTCAACAAGTATGGCCTCCATTGGCTCAAAGATTTGAATGCTTAGTCAACAAGCAATAGCACTATTTGAAAGTTTCAGGAGGTATGGCCTTTCTAGAAACAGGGTGCCACAGGCGGAAGCTTCTGGAGTTTAAAAACAAAACAAGAACAAAACAAAACATGCTAAGCCTGGTGACTCCCTCTCTGCCTGCAGATCAGGATGAGCACTGCACTACTTCTCTCGTACAATGCCTGCTGCCATGATTCCCACTATGATGATAATATATTAAACCTTAGAAACATCAATTAAAGGATTTCTTTTCTAAGTGTTGCCTTGGTTGCAGTGTCTCTTCATAGTATAAGAACAATAACTAAGACAAACAGAAATATAAAAATTTCAATGAAATATTTGCAAACTGAATCCATGATATCAGAAAAGTCATCCACAATGATCAAGTAAGATTCATCCTGATGCTTTAGAAATATTTAACAGACATTAACTGATAAATATAAGCCACCATAGAAACAGACAGAAAGACAAAACCCTACATATCATTGCATTAGATGCCAAAAAGGCCTTTGACAAAGTCCAACACAGCTTCATGATAAAAGTTCTAAAGAGATTAGAAATATGACAGACATATTGCAACATACTACAGAAAATATAGACAATAGAGAACATTCCCATAGCCAACATTAACCTAAACAAGAAGAAACCCAAAAAATTTCTACTAAAACAGGAAACATGACAAGTTATCCACTTTCTTCAAACTTTTTCAATACAGTATTTGAAGTTTATTAGCAAGAGCAATAAGACATCTGAAAGAGATCAAGGTGATATAAGCAAGAATAAATAACAAAAACAAAAAACAAAACTAAGACTAGATAGGCCATAGACTTGGGGAAAAGCTAAATAATACAGTCTCACTAACGGAATGTGGCAAGTGAAGGGCTCCTAATGACATTTTTTACTAATAGATGAGTGTCTTAGCCATAATCAGGGAAGCATTACCATGTAGAAGATGGAGAGAAACACAGGGCATCAAAGACAGATAACAGGCAGAGAGTAGGCAGCCTTTAAAGGGATGCCTCTATTAAAGCCTTTCTCTTGAGGCTCAGGAAATATCCAGGAAGATGAAGTAAAAAGAACATACTAGGCAAAGGGTATGGAAGACAGCAAGGAAAGAGCACATGTGAACTCACAAAGACTTTGGCACCATAAAAAGGGCCCACATGGGTTTTCACCAAATAGGATCCTAGAGGTGAAGAAGTAGACATATGAACTCATTCATACCACAGAAATTATATCCAAGTGATAACCACGTGCAAATAAAAATTCAGTTTTTTCTTTTTTTTTTTTTGCAAAGGAGTTTCACTGGTAAAACAAACTACTCTTAGGGGTAAGCTGGCATCACTTCCTTGTCTCGTAACGTTTCTGTGGTAAGGCTTTCATTTTAATGTTAGTTTTTAAATTTTCTCTTCTTTTTCTTTCTCATTCATTCTTTCATCTCTCTATCTCTGTCTCTCTGTCTCTCTGTCTCTCTGTCTCTCTGTCTCTCTGTCCCTCTGTCTCTCTCTCTCTCACTCTCTCTCTCTCTCTCTCTCTCTCTCTAACCTTCATGTAGTTTATATATATATGGCTTTTGGTTTTATGTTTCAATTTTATTCCTAAATATACAAATGTTCCTGTATTTGTTTCTGTTTCTTTGTTTTTCACATCTTTTCTTGTACTCTTTTCACTCTGATGGTTTGCTATGTCATATTCCAATGTTTTGTGTTTTCACTTTATATATATTTTATTACTTTGGAAACCTGTCTGTTTTTCTAATGAGAAACAGAAAGGCAGTGTTTCAGGTTGGGAGTATATATGGTGAGAAACAGAAAAAGTAGACTAAGGGTAAAACATATTGGTATGATTACATTAAAAATATCTATTTTTAACACAAATACAGACAAACTTGGAATGGCTCTAACAGGCCCAAACATGGCTAACATGGTACTGTCAGGTCTGCCCCCACACTCTTCCTTCATACTCACTAAAACTTCAGATTTGTCCACTTATGCACTTCCACATTCCTCTGGCTAACCAAGATCTGTTCCTTATTTGGCCATTTTATTTTATGTCTGATTCATTCCTGGGGCTGGTCACCAATCAAATTGTTCAGCAATCAAAAATCCCCATTTGGCTATGCTGACTATTATGTCCAGTCAGAACTTATAAAGTTGTGCTAGCTCATTCTAACACAACTCTCCCTGTTTTTCCTCTTAAAATTAACCCTGCAAAGCTATTTGCTGATGATGTTTTTGCCAGATTCAGCTTCAACCACCTTTTCTTTTTGCCTTGCTTTATAAAAGATCTCTTTGTATTGGTAATTGGTGTCTATGTGTTGAATCTGGAGTCCAAGGGGGACCCTTCACATGTCATAAAAATAAAATCAGTCTTTCACATATCAGCAGATACATTAAAATTTAAAAAGGGTTTTAACTCACAAGAAAACTCAGTATAAAGCTACACTTTCATAGACGCTCAAGAAGAGTTATGTATGTGTGGCAACATTTCTTCCTTTGATATATCATGATATATTAGTGAATTCACATAAGTCCTGGGTTCTGTTTCTAAGTGGCATAGGAGGGCTAGTTCCAGCTCCAAGAACTGTATGATTGAGCCCAAAAATTTAATATTTCAGACCTTCAGCTATTTTTGTACAAAATGCATGACTAGAACAAAAGCACATAGGTAGATGTAACAGCAACCTAAGGCCCTATTGAATAGTAGAGGAGAAAACAGGTCTAAGGGTTCCCATTGCTTTCCATTTTACTTTTTCATTTCCAGCTGTTTAAAATTCAATACGTTCTACCAAATGTATATATACATATATATATATATATATATATATTTCAAAATATATTATTAATGCTGCTAAAGGTGCTATAGGCACAAAGGATAAATAAGTCATGGAGAAGTTAATATTGGTAGTAAGTGCTAAAACTATTAGATCTACAATATGTTTTTCTCACAAGCTTATTGTCTTAGCATATAAATATTTATCATAGGAAAGATAAGTTTGAATTGTGTAGTCAAAATTCAAGACTCAGGGTGTCTTGAGTGTTTAGTTTGAGTATTTGCTCTTGTCTGTCTGTTGTGTTAGAGAAGCTGGCCAATAATTACATTACAAATTGTTTCATGAGATACATGTAACTGAATTTAACTTTAAGAAATTTATTCAATATAACTCTAGGCAATATTTCAGCAGTATTTCTGGAAGTATTTGTAAAGATTTTATATGAATCTTCTTTTACTCACTTAAATTTTAAGACACACTGTATTGGGAAACAAGAAGTCTTGATCTTGAAATGTAGCAAGACTGTTTATCATTGGGAATGCAGTATTAATAATAATTTAGAACATGTTAATGCTTTTGAGATCGTGCTGTCAATTAGACCCTATGCAAACCCCCATTGAAACATTTTATGAATGAGAGTAACGATGCCCATTTAAAAGTGGGAACACTGAATAACATTTCTGTGAAACAGTAATATCTGAGATATTTTCTCCTTTGATTTTCCCGAATATTAATATTTAAATACTGTACTTCTGAAACTTTTAAGTATAAAATTGATAGTTTCAGTCTCAGCACTTGTTTTCAGGTTGCTAAATATAATATATTTTGGCATTAGTTTTTTGATAATTTATTAAATATTTGAATTTTCATAGAGTTTTTGTCAGTGAAAAAATTTACAGGACCTGTCTTATTTACAATCATGCCTGGTAGATGAGGAAGCACTAGGGATATGATTGATATTTATATATGGCAGTTGATTTATTGGACTGTGTGATTTATGTATATATGTATCAAAAGCTTAGAAAAAAGTATGATCATTTTGTTTCTGTTATCTCTGCAAAAATACCTTCCCTTCTCCTGTGTGTCTTTCAATGCTATTAACAAACAAACAAAACAAACAAAAAACCTTGAAGTTCCTTTATTAGGTTGGTATGCTTGGGATATGTCTTGTTCTTGTGCACACTTCATCAGGCCATAGGTTGCAAATGCTCATTTTTCTCTATTGAAGATATGGCCCTTTTCCAAGACTCCTCACCTCCCGTTATTCTCATCTAAGGTCTATTAACACTTTTCCGTTAGGTCTAGCACGAAAGCTGACTTTGGTTCCTTTTTAGCCTCTGAGAGCGTTTACTGTTGTCGTAATTACCTTTAGCTCTGCCAATACCTCCGCAATTACTGAAGCCTTGTTGAAGATGAGAATGAAGAAGAATGTTCATTTCATAATATTTTAAAGGAGCTAGTAGGAATTTTTTCATTTACTTTGAAAACAAAATGAGAAAATACTTGCTGGTAGATTAGATTTGAAATGTTAAAGTATAAAGTAGAAGGTTAGTTTTAAAAATATTTTCAAGGGGGATGGGATAGGGGCTTTCGGAGGGGAAACCGGGAAATGGGATAACTTTTGAAATGTAAATAAATGATATATCCAAAAAAACCCCATTTTCTTCTGAGTAATAGTGGATTAGAGATGCTATGTAGCAATATGATGAAAATGTAGTCGATGAATTTATGCAGAAAATATTCAAGGTTAAGTCTTGAACACTTTGTTCTAAGAATCTTATAAAAATATATACTGATCATATAATTGTGTTATATTTATTTTTTATTTGATATTTTATTTATTTATAGTTTCACATGTTATCCCCTTTCCGGTTTCCCCTCTGCAAACCCCCATCCTATCCCTCCTCCCTCTTTTTCTATGAGGGTGCTCTCCCACCTACCCACCTACTCCCACCTCACCACCCTGGCATTCCCCTACACTGGGACATCTAGCTTTCAGAGGACCAAGGGCCTCTTTTCCCATTGATGCCAGATAAGGCCATCATCTGATACATATACAGCTGGAGCCATGAGTCCCACCAAGTGTGCTATTTGGTTGATGGTTTAATTCTGGGATCCTGTTTGGTTGATATTGTTTTTCTTCTTATAGGGTTGCAAACCCCTTCAGTTCCTTCAGTCCTTTTCTTAACTCCTCTTTAGTGCTCAGTTTAATGGTTGGCTGCAAACATCCACATCTGTATTTGTCTGGCTCTGGCAGGGTCTTTCACCAAGACAGCTATATCAAGCTCCTGTCATCAAGCACTTCATGGCATCTGCAATAGTGACTGGCTTTGGTACCTGTATATGGGATGGATTCCCAGGTGGAGCAGTCTCTGAATGGCCTTTCCTTGTCTTTTTAAATATTGAACTTAAAAAAGGAACCATACACTTGAAAAAGATGTGATTTGTGGAATTAGAGCTATAGAGGGCTATACAGAGAAGAAAAGGTGGCTAAGGACAGGATTCTTATGAAATCATTTATGAAAATGTAGATTGGGCTTTAAATATGAACACAATGATAACTAGCTGAAACTCATTAGCATAAAATTAATATTTTAATTAAAATTGTTTAAAAATGCATGGAGTACCTCAAGGACATGTCCAACATTTTTTTGCAATGAAAGAAGAAAAAGAATGTCAATCAATAGAGGACATATCTGCTAAAACATTCTTTGCTCTGGTAAATATAATCTCTGGAGAAGACTCATTCTCTCCCCTTTGTCTCTCTCTCTCTCTCAGTAGCCATTAATTGCCTATACATATTCATCTAAAGGTAAGTTTGTTTGAGTTATTTTCCCTATCCATGTTTACATGTCTGTTGGCATTGTGGTCTTGCGTGTCTTATTTAGGCAATCATATTTGTGTGAACTCATGGGTGTAGTTTCCACGTCTCTCATGGAAGATACTATATAGCATCAGATGTTATGATGCTCTGGTGCTCATAGTCTTTCCACCATCTGCTCTGCAATGTTACTTGAGCCTTACAGATAGAGGTTGTGCTGTGGATGCATCAGTTGGTATCAGGTGCCTTAGAGTCAGCTGTTCTCTTTATTAGCTATTCCTGTGCCAACGATTCAAGGCCATGTGCTACTTACTTTCATCACAGACAATATATCTTGTTGTATGTTGAGGTCTTTGATCCATCTGTAGATTAGCTTTGGCAGAATAGTAAATATGTATTGATTTACATTCCTCTGCTTGCACCAATCAAGTTTGACCAGCACCATTCATTGAAGATGCGCTGCCCCTTGCCCGCCCCCTTGCTTTTTCATCAAATTAAAGGTGCCCACATGTTTTCGGTCTTATTCCTGGATATTCAGTTTGAGTTCAATGTCTGTTTTTATGCCAATACCATGATGATTTTATTTCTGTACCAGTGTAGTGCAATTTAATATTAAAGATAGCGACACAGTAGTTCTTTTATTATTCAGGATAATTTTAGCTATTATGTTTTCTGTTTGTTTGGGGGTGTTGTTCTCTTTCTCTCTGTCTGTCTGTCTGTCTGTCTGTCTCTCTCTCTCTCTCTCTCTCTCTCTCTCTCTCTCTATGTATGTCTGCTGATGTGTCTGTGTGTTTGTGTGTTACTGTATGAATCTGAACATTGTCATTTTGAATTCTTGAAGAATTGTGTTTAAATTTTCTTAGGATTATGTTGAATCTGTAGATTACTTTTGGTAGAATGATGATTTTCACTATGTTAATCCTACCAATCCTTGAGCATGGGAGATTTTCTCATTCTCTGATATGTTTTTCAATTTCTTTCTTCATTTACTGAAAGTTTGTATTATTCAAATTCTTATTTGCTTTGTTAAAGTTACCACAAGATAATATATCTATAATCTCCAAGGAGCTTTATTTTCTTTTTCTCTTTCTTTTCTCTTTTCTTATTTTGGGAGTGGGGTGGGGAGGTTGTTTGTATGTTGGATTGATTTATTATTTTGTTTTAGTTTGTTTGTTTGCTTTTTGAGACAGGGTTTCTCTGTGAAGCTGGCTGTCCTGGAAATCTATCTGTATACCAGGCTGGACTCGACTCAGAGATTTGCCTTTCTCTTCCTCCTGAGGTCTGGGATTGGAGGCCTGTGCCAGTAACACCCAATTTCAATGTGTTTTTCCCTGATTTCTTTCTCAATCTATTTGTAATTTGTTTACTGGAAGCCTACTGATTTTTACATATCAATTTCTATCCTACTACTTTGTTAAATGTATTTATCAACTGTAGGACTTTTATAGTAGAATTTTTAATGTCAATTATATGTATTATTGTATTATAACAAAAGAAGATTCTTTGATTCACTCATTTCCAATTTGTATCCTCTTGTTCTCCTGAGTTGTCTTATTACTTTAGCTAAGACTTCAAATACTATATGGGATAGGTATGAAGAGAGTGGGTAAGCTGTTCTGTTCCCGATTTTAATGGAATTGATTTGAATTTCTCTTTACTTAAACTGATGATGACTATGGGTTTTCTATAGCCTTTATAATGTTGAGGTGTATCCACTCTATTCCTAATTTCTCCTGAACATTTACCATAAATATGTGTTAGATATTGTCACAAGTCTTTTTCTTCATCTAATGAAATGAAGATTTTATTTTGTTTTGTTTGTTGGTTGGTTTTTTTGTGTGTGTGTGTTTTGTTTTTCCTTTTTGCCTTTCATGTTGCTTATAAGGTGGATTATGTTTATTGATTTAGATTCCTTTCTTTTTATAATTTATTTTTATTGGATATTTATGTATTTACATTTCAAATGTTATCCCCTTTCCAAGTTTCCCCTCCAGGATCCCCGTATCCTCTCTCTCCTCCCCCTGCTTCTATAATTGCACTTCCCTTCCCACCTCACTGCCTTGGCATTCACCTATGCTGGGGAATTAAGCCTTCAGAGGACCAAAAGCATCACCTCCTATTGATGCCAGACAATGCCATCCTCTGCTACAAATGCAGCTGGTGCCATGGTTCCCTCCATGGGTTCCTCCATGTGTACTCTTGGGTTGGTGGTTTAGTCCCTGGGAGCTCTGGGAGATCTGGTTGGTTATATTGTTGTTCTTCCTATTGGGTTGCAAACCCCTTCACCTGCTTCAGTCCTTTCTCTAACTCCTCCATTGGGTCCCCCAAGCACAGTCCAATGATTGGCTATGAGCATCAACCTTTGTTTTTGTCAGGCCCTGGAAGAGCCTCTCAGGAGACAGCTATAACAGGCTCCTGTTAGCAAGAACTTCCTGGCATCTGCAACAGTGTCTGGGTTTGGTGACTGTACATGGGATGGATCCTCAGGTAGAGGAGTCTCTGGATGGCCTTTCCTTAAGTCTCTCCTCAACACTTTATTCCCATATTTCCTTTAGACAGGAGCCATTCTGGGTTAAAAATTTGGAGATGAGTGAGTAGCCCAATCCTCCAACAAGGAGCCTTGCCTAACCTCTGGATATAGTCCCTAAAAGTTCTCTCTCCCCTTTGTTGGGCATTTCAGCAAATCTCATCCCTTTTGGGTCCCGGGAGCCTCCTGCTTTCCTGGCATATGGGATTTGCTGGTAGCTAACCCCAGTTTCCTATTTCTTAACCCATTCCTGCATAACTACTGGAGCAAACATGCAAGATCACCACATTTAGAGATTTTTTTTTTCCTGTACTATGGACTTTGATGGCCTAGGTGGCATTTTTTACATGCTAAGTTTTATGGCCGAAATGGTACTTCCATCATGGCATTAGTTATATCAAGGTCTGAGGGCATTTTAAGTTCCATTATCTACAACAGATTTATGAGACACAATGAAGGAAGTTCTAGATGGTAAATTAATAGTACTAAGTGCCTATATTTTTAAAAAGCAATGAAAACAACAACAAAACCTGGAGGGATCACCTAGTAATAACAACAGCACACCTAAAAACTGTGAAAAAAAAAAAAGAAATCACACTGAAGAGGAATAGACAGAGAGTGAAAATCAAACTCATGGTTGAAATAATAAATAAAACAGAATAAAATAAAATAAAATAAATCAACCAGTAAAAATTTAAAAAATCAATGAAACTGTTTTAATAAAAACAGTATGATTAAAAATCATTAGTCAAATTAATTTAAAAGAATGGAGAAAAGATCTAAGTTAATAAAATATGAGATAAAAGTGAGATATAACTACATACAAATATAGCTAATTATAAGAACTATTTTAAAAATAAGTACTACACAAAATTGGAAAATGTAAAATAAGTAGATAATTTTCTTGATACATACCAAATTAAATCAAGATCAGATATTGTATTTAAACAGACCTATAACCCCACTGAAATAGAAGCATTAATTAAAACTCATTCAATCTAAAGAAAGTTCAGAATTCTACTAAAGTTTGAAAGAAGTATTAATACCCATCCTCCTCAATCTACTACACAAAATAGAAACAAAAGGAATACTTTTATGAAATCACAGTTATCATGATCCTTAAACTATATATAATGACAAGCAAAGCAAAAGTATTATAGACCAATTTCCCTTATGAATATATTAGCAAAATTTCTCAATAAAATACTTGCAAAATGGATTGAAGAATATGCCAAAAAGATCATCATCCATGATCAAGCAGAGATGTAGGACTGGTCCAACCTATGTGAATCAATAAACATAGTTTAGAACTTATTGGCTCTTAGAGTTTCCATTAAGAAGTCAGTTGTCATTCTTATAGGCTAGCCTTTGTGTCTTACTTGGTCTTTTACTTTGCAGTTTTTAATATTCTTTTTTTTGTTCTGTATGTTTAGTGTTTAGATTATTATGAGCCCAGGGGACTTTCTTTTCTGGTCAAGTGTATTTCATATTTTTGTATGCTTCTTATACCTGAATAGTAACCTCCTACTTTGGGTTACAGAAATTTTCTTCTAAGATTTAGTTGAAAATATTTTATTTGCTTTTGATAAGGAGTTTTGCTTTCTCTAATCTTACTACTCATAAATTTGACTTTTTGCAGAGCCCCAGGACTTCTGAATGTTTTGTGCCCAGAGCATTTTAGATTTAACATTTTCTTTGACTGAGATATCCTTTTAGTCTATCTTGTCTTGAATGCCTGAGATTCTCCCTTCCTTCTCTTGTATTTTACATGAGGCCTACTTCTGAGTTTTCTGTTCAAGTTTAAAATATTTCATTTTCAGATTTTCCTCCATTTGCATTTACTTTATTGATTTATTTTCATTGTTTTATTCCTTTTCTTTCAATGTTTGTTTTGCATACATTAATTTTGTCTTTAAAAATTTCTATCATATTAATAAAGGCTATTTTCAGGTTTTTGTCATGTCCTTCAACTATTCTATATTCCTCAGAGCCTGCTGTGGTTTTTGTGAACTACTGAGATTTTGTGAAAACATGTTTTTATGGCTGTTATTAATTGTAGCATTTATGCATGTGTGTTTGGGAAGATTATAATTCTACATAATGATATCTGGTCTTGTCTTTGTTGGGTGTGTGTTTTGTTCCTTGGTTTCATTTGCCCTCTTAATTCTTAAAAGAGTGTGGTATCTTATAACAAATTCTTCTGGGATTCTGATGAGTTTGGCCAGTGAAGGTTATAGGTAATATATATTTCTAGATATTGGGAACGATCACCTAAGAATGAGCTAAATGTTAGATGTTGGGCTTGGTAAGGCTCTGAGGAGGTCCATAGGAGAGAAGAAATTTGGGTGTTGTTGCAGAATATAACTAATTCCCATTTGATTGAGGGCATAGAGTTACAGAGCTATGATGAAATTGGTGGATTGAATTTTGGAAGAGTAGAGAAAGAATGAAAATCTGTAACTCAACTACCTGCTTCTCTGGCAAGCTTGGCTGCTGTGTTACAAATGAATGCCTGCTGGAATTAAGTGAGATAATGAGATGAATGTGGAGGAGAGTTGAAGATCTGCAAGATCTGCTGGAGGAGGTAGGTACCACAGCAAGGTATCTGCTGTGGAGATGGGGTGAGTGAGAATGATTCCCTGGCTAGTATAGTCTGTAAGTTCAAGAGAATTCCTACTGGAGTTGGGGGCTGAGACAAAGCAATGATTCTGCAGAAGGAAGTTTGTAGGAGAAGGTCTGAGTAATGCACTGGAGATGGGGACAGAAAAGGACAAAACTGATTTCTTAACTGTTCTTTGTGGAATACCAGGAACAATCTGCTAGAGCAATTACAAAGAGAATACATGATTTTGATTCTGATGAAATAGAAACAATATTTGTCATATATCAACAGTATAAACATTTATAAGCTTATTTCATAATATTTCCAATTTATGTATATATTTTTAAAATATGCTAAAATATACATTGAAATTTTTCTTTAGCTGATAGAAGATGGTGAGACATATATACTTTGAAATTAATGATATTTATAGCATATATTTAAAATCTACAAAGCTCCTTCTAAATTAACTTATGATCGTACATGTGCCTATAAAATTATATATTCAGAAAGTAACTTTTAAAATTTATACATCAATTTATATCTCCTGAGTTTGTTTAAATTGTATTTCTTTTCACATTATGAATTGACTCTTTTAATTTAGTTCATCTATGCACTTTTCATTTAGAAGTGATAAGCAATTTCTCTATTTCCTGTTATTTGTTACATATATTAAACCTCTAATTGTTGACAGTGGGAAAATTATTAGAAAACAACAACAAGAAAGTACCATATGTTTTGAGAATCTGAAGGAATTAAGTAACTTTGAATATATATAATAGAAATAAAATCAAGACAAGAGAAAAGCTGTAGAGTTTTTACTTCAGTTTGTTAACTCCAATGCTGTTCATTCATTCCAGATCATATACCCTCAAATCCTCTTAACTATTTCTACTTGGAGGTTTCATAAATATTTTTTAAAGAATTGTTGATCTGGAAAAAAGATAATATGAAATGATATTTCAAACTGATACTCCAATCATAGAAACCAAGTTAACATAAGTTGTACTAGACCCAGAAATAACATCAGTAGGAATTCCTATTCCATAGCTATTTTTTATTATGAGAAGCTTTTAGCTTTATTTTTTTCTTTCCTTTCTTTTTTTATTCATCATTCCATTTGTTTACATCTTAAATGATATCCCAATTCCTCATTACTCCCTGCACCAACCCTTCATCCCACATCCACTCTCCCCACTTTCCTTTACCAGTTTGAGAGTGGTTCCCTACCTATCCACACGCTCCTGCCCCTATGCTAGGGCATCAAACCTCCCCAGGACCAATGGCTAACACTCCATAGCTATTTTTATGCAATACACTAGCTTTTAATAATGGGAAATTATATAAAGAACTTCTCAACTAAAATATGAGGATCTGCTCATATTGATATGATATAGAGAATGATTATAAAATAAAGCAAGCTAAGCCTTGATAGGTAATGTAGTAGATACAAGAAAACAGATGATGTGTTTTATAAAAAGATAGGAAAGAATATGTTTAGTGGAGGCATGATATAGTGTGGGGAAGGGGGTACCTATGCTGAGGCATCCCTTCCCCCTGAGGTACCAGCCACACAAAGACTGTATGGTATAGAATAGTGTTTATTTAGGGCATGGAGAATGGAGTTGAGGGGGTAGTAGAGACAGAGAAAGGGAGAGAGGGCGAAAGAGACAGAGACAGAGACAGAGAGACAGACACACACACACACACAGAGAGAGAGAGAGAGAGAGAGAGAGAGAGAGAGAGAGAGAGAGAGAGAGAGAGAGAGAGAGGAGTAGAGGCTGGCCATGACAACAGAGTGAGGAGGAAGCAAGCAGCTTCTTTTATAGTGAGCTAGGCATACCTGGCTGTTGCCAGGTAACTGTCAGGCAGAGCATAAACTAAATGCCAGCTAATGAGGTTCTAAACCATAGTCCATTTGAGATATTATGTAGAAAAAGTAATCTATTAATTACTTAATTACAAAAAATCAGAGTCAAAAATTAAAAGAAGAATTGGTTGTTAAAATAGTCAAGGATGGAATTCAAGGAATAATCACACACACACACACACACAGAGAATGAGAAAGAGAGAGAGAGAGAGAGAG
>NW_022196898.1:24052224-24095213 GCF_008632895.1 Mastomys coucha
GAGAGAGAGAGAGAGAAAGTTAGATTTAGATTTGTTACGTAATTGAAGGCTTTCAAACACAACTTCTATGTATGGGTATATGTATACCTGTAAATGTTTGTGTTTGTCCACATCAATGAACAAAAATATTTGCAATTATGTCCCAGATCATGTAGATGCCAGAGTTTGCAATCTAGTATTTTTTTTTTCATTTTATTTACAGACCAAGGGCCTCTCATTGAACCCTGGCTCATAAATTTACTTAGTCTACCCATCTTGACCAAAGGATCCTGCAATTCTTCTTCCTGAGCCCTTGGAAGTTTTGCTTTTACTCATTTGCTTCTGTTTCATATTATGTGGCTGCTATGTATCTAGACTCTGTTCCTCATACTTACACAGTAATTACCTTATCCACTGAGCTATAAACCCACACCATAACATAATTCTGAATGTATAAGGGGCCATGAAATCAAGCAAAAAAAAAATGTGGGCAGTAGGAATGTCTAGTTTCTAAAGATGGTTCATGAGAAATAGTTTTGATAATCCCACACCCAGAGTCAGAAGAATCTTTACCTAAACCCTGCAGAGAAAAATCATTTAGCAGCATTGCTATCATTACTAAAAGCAACAATAATTCTTACTCAAGTGTACTTTTCTTACATCTGAAAACATGTATTTGCTTAAATATCTCTAAAGAACAGTAGCACAATTTTTGGAAAATGTTGTTTTGCACCATAGCCTGAGAAAAGGCATAAAATTAAGATGGTATAATGTGCTAGATACAAGTCAATTTGTCACAAGCTAAAGTCATGTGAGAGGAGGGAATTTCAATTTAAAAAATGTAAGTATGAGATTAGACTGCAGGCAAGCCTGTAGGGCATTTTCTTAATTAGTAGTTAGTTGGGGAAAGACCAGCCTATTGTGAGTGGTTGGCTGGTTTTTGGTTCTAAAAAAAACAGCTGGAGGAAGTCATGAGTAGCAAGTTATCAGCTCCAGGTTCCTTCCCTGTTTTAGATTCTGTCCTGACTCCTTTACATAACAAACAGTGATATGATATAGAATTGTAAGCCAAGTAAACCCATTCCTCCACAAAGTAATGTTTTTGGTCACAGTGTTTCATCTCAGCAATAGAAAGCCTAAGACACACAATGTTCTTTTCTTTTCCTTTCTTTTGTTTTTCTTTTCTTTCCTTTTCTTTTCTGTTTTTCTTTCTTTCCTTTTTTTCTTTTTCCTGCCTCAGAAGACAGAAAAAACATCTCAGGAGACTGACAAACATCTACTCATTCCAGGTAGGTCATGGGCCAAAGAATCTCTCCCTAAGTGTAGCTTGATGAACCAGTGAGCTTTATTGGGGCTATTTTTGGCAGTGTGGGAAGTTCATTGGAGTCTACATTACTAAAGGAAAAAAAAAATCTGTTGTCCTTATAATCATTATAGACAAAGGTCTATATATCCTTAGGAAAAGACAGTCTCCTGAGCCACTTTCTCTAACAATCCCCAGTTAAAATGGCAACATAGATCCCATATGTCTCCATTTAAGAACAATTTTTTTTTTTTGAAAAAAAAAAAAGGTCTGTAGTCACTTGCTTTAGGAATAGATCACAAGTCAAAGAAACTAAGTCATAAGACCCCAGCTCTAGGAAAAAGAGAATAAAATCTCCCACCTGAGGATCAGCCTGAAGCCAGAAGCTGCAGTCTCTGGTGCATAGTAAAACAAAAGGGGGTGGGGCCTGGGAAGGGATTAAGCAAATAAGCCTTTGTTCCTTTATCTCTTCAGGGACTATATAGCTCTAACTTCCAGCCTGCTAGTAGAAGTTGCAGAAGGAAAACTGGACACTTTAAAAAGTGATTTTAGCCTTTATTTCTAAGTTATGAAATATTCACTACAAGCTTACACATAAATGAAAACCATAAATTGAATATGAGGTTTACACCTGAGAATATTTACATGTGCATCCATGAAGAGTAATTATCTGGCAAAACATTCATCACTGTCACTAGCTCCACAGGTTCATGGAGAGTTAAAGAACATAACTAAGTTACTTTTAAATTTTTTATAGGTAAACCCAGTCAATATTTTACCTTCTGACATTTCAACTATAGTAAATGCTTAGTTACCTTTTACAACTTTGGTTAATGCTTTTATAATCTCTTGGAATGTATTCTAAGATGGAGATGTTGGCTAAAAGTCTCAGAAGCAATCAACTGGTGATACTTGAAGACTGGCAGAGTTCTCATAACAGGTTTGACATCAGATAGTACACTATATAGCAGTTCTATTTGAAAAGGGACCTAAGTGTCTTTTTCTGGGTCACCATTTTGAAACATGCTGTATTTTTCCTGCAGAATATAATACTCTTTTTCTTCCATACTATTTGAGTCAGGGTTCTTCCTTCAATGATTCTCAAATACTAACACAACTATTCCTAAATACTTGTGAAGAGGCAGATCTCTTTTGCAGACACTCTAAGATGATGCGGTAAATTTCCAACCCAAATAAGCCCTGGGAATGAAACACAACTAAATTAATTTGAATACATGCTGTGTGCCTAGATTGGGCAGATCTACCACTACATTACCATCTTCCCCTTATAAGAGACACTTTAGAACTTGCGGTTTCTCCAGGTTAGGTGCTTCTGCCCCACATTCCTTCTTCTTCTCCTCCTCCATCATCATCCTCTCTCTCTCTCTCCTTTTTCTCCCCAAAACTTTCCGCTCCACCTCCCCCTCTTTCTCTGCCCAACCACCAGTTCTAGCCTTTATTTTATATGTTAAGGTGAGAAGAAAGTTTGCCTGTGGGAAGAAGGTTTATTGGAAATCACGTGAGTTCTGATTCACTCCTTGTTTGCAGCCCCTCACAGGAGAATGGGATTAACATCAAATATAATTAGCTCCAGGGCTTCCAAAACACTAAGATGAGTCCAATCTTGCTGAGATTTACCCTGGTATTCATAGCTGCTGACAGTTCAAGAAGACAATGAGCACATCATATCAAGAATATAGTAATCAACAAGAAATTCAAGGATAGAAAGGGCATATGCAACAGTAATTTTAATATAAATATATGTAAATGTATGCAGTAAATTAATACAGAGGCTGTTTTTCATTATCCTAGATAATTCCCCAATAACAATACATAGAGACCAAGATTTATTTAATCATCCTTTACCCAAGAATTCTTGGGGAGTCATGGATCTATTTTAATCCTTTAATCTAATCTGGCTACCTCTCAGAGCCAACTCAAGATACTTGCATTTTAGCCTTATTCTGTGGGCTTCGGATGCATATTTCCATGATATCTTTTCTTCCACTCCTTGTGGCTGAGTGTGTCTTACTCATCTTTCTTTCCCTGTCCTCTGGCTGGCATATGTTCCACCCTGTTCTCTTCTGCCCATCCATTGGCTGATCAGGTGTTATTGGCAAGGCACAGAATAAAGGGTAAACACTGTTTACACAAACTTGAGACACGAGATTCATGATATAAGCACTACCATGTCATGTCCAGACTGTAAAACATATGAAGGCAGAGAAAATCAGCATTAAAATAAATAGAGGAGAATCATTACACAGTGCACAAAAACATATTTATTATATGTTTGTTAGCAGTAATTTTATTTGTGGGGGAGTGCAGTATTCATGACACACTAAAATTACAAAAACCTTGTTTCATTGAAGAAATATACAAAAACATGAAGAATTTACAAGCAAAAATATCACATTTGAGGCAAAAAATCATATATCTAATTATATAGTATAAAGTGAAAGCAAGTTGAACTAGGACTATTTATTTAGTGATTTAAATATTAGAAATTTATACCACCAATTTTAATGGATAATAATGAATGAAATTGAGCCAGGTTTGTTAGTGCCTATAATCTCAACACTAAAAAGGCTGAGGAAGGAGCATCATGTGCTCTTTGTCAGGTTAGACTGCTAAAACTCTACTTTAAACACAATGAAACAAGCAAACCAACCAAATAAATGTAGGAGAGTTTATATATGAATTTATTAGACATTTATAGCCATAGATTATCACATGCAAAAATGAAAAGAAGAATAAGAAATTATTTTTATCTTAATTTTCAATTCTATAGTCTCTTCTAAATTTGGAAAGGCTAAAATTGGTTTATTTTGTTAAGATATGGAAATGGATTGCATTGAGAAAAAAACTACTGGACTTAGAGTCAAAATAACTATATTGACATATTTTTACTACTAATTCTTTGTTTCTTTAATTTATATGAAAACTTCATATATGTGTAAATTATATTCCCATTGTCCTCGCCCTCCTCAAATTACTTTGCACTGGCTTTGTCAGGGCTTGTCCTAAGGGAAGTTGGCTTTCTCTCCAGTAGGAGCTATGATAACCTATAGGTCTTCTAAGTGTGAAGCCTTGTGAAAGTTTCATTTATACATCTTTTATATATTATTTATATATAATAGAATTGTCTCTGAAGGTCTTTTGTAGGTAGCTATGTAAGTGATAGTTTATAAGTAAAATATCTCTGTCCTGCCACGGCCTTGGCCCCTCAACCCATAGGAGAAATAGGGTTCCGGTACAGGTTGGTAAGATGTCAGCAGATGGAAAAACGATAGACAGACATGACACAAGGAAGCGCAGGATCTGAATATATATACTTAAAATTAAGCATCAGACCTTTATGTTCATTACAAATGAAAAAGAAAAATCAGGCAGCTCAGCGGTCAAGGTACATCTGAGGCCATCTAAAACACAATGAGTCTAAAGCAGTAGCTGCCTCTTCTGGATGGGTGCTGCACCCCCAGGCTCCAAGTGCTTGGCCCACGCAGGGCCTGGCTGGAGTCCCTGGCTGGAGTCGCAAGGGGTTGGGGGGGGGGGGCTGTGAACTACATGAGGATAAAAGCTCAAATGCTTGCTGGAGCATTCTCACTCACATACCAGGCTCAAGGTCCAACCCGTCCTTAGTAAATGCCCACTATGCTAATTTTCTGGGCTAGCAGAGTATGCCCCTGGGGTCCCATTCTTCTAATCCCTGGGAGTGGCTCAGCTGCTGTACAAGACTGAAAATGAGGATTTTAGTTGACCTTGCCCTAGGATTATGAACGTCTATTTAGTAAATTTCAATGCTCCTGACCTCCCTCATTATCTCTCTAACAATACCAGAGGCAATTAGTCTGAATATGTAACACTCCCTATGAAATTCCAAGCCAGAGTTCACCTAAGATGTTGGAACATTGGTGAACAATGTCTAATTTTGTTTAGATATTAGTAAATCATAACTTGGGGAACACCTAACAGAGACCTTCCATCCACTAACACTAGGACAAATCTGGGCTACCTCTGAGTTAGGGATTGCCAGAAGGTTGCAGGAGACTAGCTTCTTTTGAAGCTTTTCGCCTCATGAGCTGCTGTCACGCAGACTCAGTGGAGTGGGTGTGGTACTGTCCTATTCAGAAGTTACTATCTTGAAGCACTTGTTCCAATCTGGGTTATTCTGACTTTCTGACTCTCTTCTCTGAAGTTTCCTGAGCCTTAGGTACAGGAGTTCTGTTTTAGATGTTCTATCTGGAGTGTAAACCCCATAGTAACTAATTCTCTTAATTTTGACAACTCATAGATCTTGGTAATAGCCTCAGACTTACAAAAAAGTAAGGTTTTTGATGAGGGATCAGAATTATACTGCTCTGTAGGTATAATGATAAATATTTATGAAGCAATTTCAAAAGTTTTAGGAACCACATGATCATAACTGAAGAACAAATACAGAAAATGTGGTTCATTTGCACAATGGAATACTGTTCAGCTACTAAAAACAAGGACATTGTGAATTTTGCAGCAAGTGGATGGAACTAGAAAATATCATCCTGAGTGAAGTAAACTAGACCCAAATGACATGCATGACATGTACTTGAAAGGCTGGAGAATTTTAGAATTCTAAAATAAGAGCATTTAATAGAAATGTGTCAGTAAGAATGTATAATGTATAACCTTTACCTAATAGGGCATGGAAAACCTGTAAAGAGCCAAGAATGTAGACTAGCCAGTTTCAGGAACTTGGCTAACTCAGAGCCTCAAGGCTCAGATTCCCAATACCTGCCCCTCCTGACTGATCCACATGAGGGCAGAGGAATGGAGGTCTACTGGTTTATGAGGCTCTCCACCCTGCCGAAGCTCTCCACCCTGCCAACTGATAGATGATTATATTCCTAGAAGGAATATGTTCCCCTCCCTAACTGACTGATTACCTTGGGTTGGGTCCCTCTGAAATTTTCCACTGTTTTTGTTATGTTTCCTTGGTAACCCCCTCAACCCCCCTAGTTTGTGGTTTTTCCCTTTAAATACCCCTCACTTCTTGTGTTCGGGGTCGAACTTCTCTGGCCTGCAAGGTTACGAGATCGACCCCGGTACCAGCCTATCCCAAATAAACCTTGTGCACTTGCAGCAAGATTGGTCTCTCGTGAGTTATTGGGTGGTCGTGTCATCCCGAGACTTGAGTGAGGGTCTCCCGAGCTCCGGGGTCTTTCATACTCACTGATAAGTGGATAGTAGCCAAAAAGAATACCTAGGATGCAATCCACAGACAATCTGAATAGTGGGGATGTGGAACACCTCCAGTAGATAGAAAGGATCTCCAGTGGAGGGATAAGGTCACTAAACCACCTTCAACAATTTTGACTCAGATTTGTTCCTGCCTAAAAGAAATGCAGGAACAAAAATATAAAAAGAAGTAAAAGCCATCCAGTGACAGGCCCAACTTAGCATCTATCCCAAGAGCAGCACCCAAACTTGATGTAATTATTGACGTATTGTTGTGCTTACAGATTGGAGCCTACCTTGGCTGTCCTCTGAGAAACTCTGCCAGCAATTGATTATGACAGATGCAGATACAGCCAACCATTGGACTGAGGTTGGGGAGCCCTATAAAAGAGTTAGAGGAAGGATTGAAGGAGATGAAGGAGATGTCAACCCAATAGGAAGACCAACAGTGTCAAGTAACCTGGAGCCCTGGGAGCTCAGAGAGACTGAGCTACCAACAAAAGAGCATACATGGGCTGGTCTGTGGTCTCTGGCACATAAGTAGTAGAGGACTGTTTTGTCTGGCCTCAGTGGAAAAGGATGCAAATAATCCCTTAGAAACTTGATGCCCTAGGGAATGGGGGGAGGAGAAGAAGGGAACATCCTCTCAGCAATAAAACAGACAGGAATGGCTTGAAGAAATCTGGGAAGGGAAAGTGGGATGGGGCAACATTTGTAATATAATAAATGAAATAGTTAAAATTATATGTTCATGTAGAATACATATTCTTATGGGAAGGAGATGGAGAAACACAGCATAGTATGTGGTTAAAACTAGATCATGAGGAACTGATGTATAACTATGCATGAATAGATGAGTATGATCTTCTTTTAAGTAAAGCTTGTAATGATCATAGACAGGTCTCCAAATGGCTTTTCCTTCAGTCTCTGCTCTACACTTTGTCTCTGTAATTCCTTCCACATCCTTGCCAGAATCTGCTGTCACCTGAGTTTTCGATTTTAGGTATTTTGACTGCTGTGAGGTGCAATCTTAGGGTTGTTTCACAATCGTCCCCCACTTTAAAACTAGATACACTGACACTAATGGAAAAGAAAGTGAGAAAGAGCCTTGAGCATATGGGTACAGTGGAAAATTTCCTGAAAAGAACACCAGTAGCTTATGCTCTAAGATCAAGAATTGACAAATGGGATCTCATGCAATTGTATAGCTCTGTAAGGCAAAGGATACTGTCAATAGGACAAAACTGCAACCAACATATTAGGAGAAGATCTTTATCAATCCTACATCCGATAGAGGGCAAATATCCAATATGAACAAACAACTCAAGAAGTTAGACTCCAGAGAACCAAATAATCCTATTTAAAAAATGGTACAGAGCTAAACAAAGAATTTGCAACTGAGGAATATGGAATACCTTAGAAGCACCTACAGAAATGTTCAACATCCTTAGTCATTAGGAAAAGCTAAATTATTTCTATAAACTACATTTCCACATGGAAAATACTTGTGGACAGGCAATAAGGAGATGCTTTGGCCCAGCAAAGCAGTAAAATGTGCTGGGAACAAGGAACCTAATAGAAAGATTGAAAGAGAAGAGGGTGTGAAGGTGTTTTGTGCATGAATGGAAGACCCAGTCATGACAGCATGAACAAGACTTTTAAACATGGAAATGTGGAGATCATCAGCTACACGTTTTATATTCAGATTTAGAACAAATAAGGAAAAGGACACACTGTTAAGTTGAATACAGTAAAATGGAAACTTTGGTAATTATGGATTAATTTAATATGTGCTTCTAAATCCCTAGGTCACTTGATTTGAGGTGGAAAAATCATAAATATACAATTTAGCCAGACAGTAGTAGCGCATGCCTTTAATCCCAGCACTTGGGAGGCAGAGGCAGGTGAATTTCTGAGTTCGAGGCCAGCCTGGTCTACAGAGTGAGTTCCAGGACAGCCAGGGCTATAAAGAGAAACCTTGTCTTGAAAAATAAAAATAAAAAAATAAAGGTACAATTTTGAGAGAAAAGAAAAATCCAGCATTTTAAAATACTGTTCATAGAAGTATACTTTTGATAACCAATTTTTTTCAAATTGAAATGTAAATAATTATGTTATTAAATAGCAATTAACAATGGGCAAAGCTGCCTTAATTATACTTAATAAATCAGTTTACTCAGTTGTATACAAAAATGATTTCTGTGAGGTATACTAATTACTCAAATTACTGAATCACAAACTGTTTTGATTATTTGGGATACTGAATATTCTTTTTTTTTTTTCTGAATATTCTTATAACTATTTTCAATTAGATTTTGAAAACACATGTAATTTGGTATCTATTGATTTTGTTAAATTTTACATAATGTATATTTTTCATATTGTACATACTATGGCATATTTACATTATACACCAGTCAATATAATATGTTCTACTATAATTAAGTATAATATATATGTATATACTCATATATAATTATATATATACATACACACACACACACACTTGGTTAAAGTTTGAATCTTTTGACATTTTTCTTTATTCTTTCTGATTTTCAGGTTGCCATATTAGTGAAGATACTGGAAAATTGACAATTAAGAGTTTGTAGGAAAAGTTTTCTTTCTAGAGTCTTATCACTGAAAGCTTATTTAACTTTGGTGTGGTTGTTTTAATAAAATTCTTACAGCTGAGATCATCTAGGTGAATATTATCTTGAGAGAAAAGCAGGAGTAGATATGATGACAGGTGACAGTATAGGAGATTTGAAATAACTCAATATGTGTTGTGAAATTGTGACTTCTCTTGTCAAAACTTTATTTCTTAAAGCTACACTAGGTTTTCATAGTTCTAAAATACTTTTTAAACTTATTTGACACACACACAAATATATATATATGTATGTATATATATGTATGTACATATATATGTATATATATATACATATATATCAACATGAAATTTAAGTGAAATAGTTCTGACTTGGGCTTTATTGTTGCATGTTAAAATGACATGGATGAATATTTAATGTGCTGTGGCCTTCAGTTCTTTTGTATATTAATCAAAGATTGTATCAGGGTCAGATAAGAAAGGGATTTATAATATTTAGGTTACTCATCACAGTATAATATTTTTATGGTTCTTGTTATGGCAACCTGAGCAAGATAATAAATACTATATATCAATACATACTGCATAGTATATAACAATTCATGTCCTATCTTGGTTCTTTAATTCATTTTCCTAGCAATCATAATTGTAAATAATTTTTAAGCATTAAAATATGTACTTTAGTATATTAAATATGGTCAAACAATAGTTTTCATTTAATTTTCATAAATCATAAGACATACTATTTATGTTGTTATTCTTATTGTTTGTATTAAACTATATAAATAGCCACTCATAAGAGTAAATATTTTTTTCTTACTACTTTTTGATTAGTACATAAAAGTTAAAAATTATTAAATGTTTTCTTAATTATGAAGTTTTGTCCCAGTTTTCTTCTCTAAAGATTATGTTATGTAAATTTTAAATATATGTCTATAGGTTTACCTGCACAATATATTTTTGAAAGACAAATTGCTGTGAAGGAATCTGAGTGTCCATATTTTTTATAGATATCATTTTGTATAGATCTTATTAATGTTGTCTCCAGGAAAATACAAGTATTCCTGTTAGCTTACATCATCACATACATTATCATGCAAAATTTTGGATCTATGGAAATACAATGTATATGGATAATAGTTCAGGGAGGCTTTATTTATGGTTCATTACTTTAAGTGATTATGAATATTTATTTCATGTTAAAAGAATATATATAAAATTATTTGCTCACCTCTTCCCCTTGCATATTTTATTATGCTTTTTAATTCTTCTCTACCAACGTATTGTCAAAGTGATTGATGACAACCTTTTCTTTTCCTTTACAGTAAATTGGTGCTAAATTTTTCTTGCATGGCTTTTGTTTCTAACAATTGTATTAAAATGTGTTACAGAATGTTTCTAATAATTTTATCTTTCTAAGTATAAAGAATTCCCTTTCAACAAAAACTTCCAAATGTTTATAATCATGTTATCATAGACATGATATATTCTAATAATTTCATACTTGTTTACAATTTCAGGAGATCTCATTTTCATTGCGAGTGCTTTCCATCCCCCTTGCAGGCTTGTCAGCCTGTTTCAGAATTCTAAGTCCACTTCCTATCCTAATGTGAGTCTTTTATTTCTTTCTTTCCTCACTTCCTTTCTTCTCTCCCTCCTAGCCTTCCTTCCATCACTCTTCCTCCCTTCTTCCTCCTTTCCTTTCATTTTCCTTCCTTCTTTCTTTCCCTCCTTCTTTCTAGCACAGTTCTAGTACAGATGGCTACAACTCTTATGTGTTCTTGAAGGCAATCAGCAGGTCATATTAAAAAGATAATGTTTTGCAGCAGTCCTAGAATGGTATAGCTCCCAGAGTCCTATCCAACAATCTATGATGTTTCTTTATCCATGGAGTAGGTGGTGTCAATATCCATTTGGGGCCAGGCATCTACCTGTTATTATTCTCACCCTTTGGTCAGATATGGAAGTCTCACTTTCATTATCATTCACTGCCAAAATATTTCTTTGACCAAAATTGAGAACTAAACTAGTCTACGGGTATAAACATAATTGTTGAAAAAAATACTTAAATATCTCCCAAGCAAGTCAGACATAGTAGAATCCCCATGGGGCCTGTGATTTGTCTCTCAACTGACTTTTGACAAGGTACACAGTATTAGGATTTATTCTATCTCACAGAGTAAGATTCAAATATAATCAGGAAGTAGATGATTATGGTCAGAGCCTCTAGAAGGCTCATGGTGAAATCTTGTCCCACAGGAAAAAATTGAATTGAACTCAAAATCTAAGCAAAACAACAGCAGCAACAACAACAACAATAATAATGACAACAGTAAGAACAACAAAACCAAAAGCCCACCCCCAAACATCAACAACAGCAGCAAAACACCCCTGCAACCAAAATAACCCAAAATAAAACATTATCATAATTATCTTCAAAACAGTGATGCTAAAACTGCACCAGCATACATATCCACCAGATAGTTCAAGTTGTAGTTCATATAGTACACAGGTGGGTGAAGTCACTGATTGTTTTTTTTTACACAACAGAGAAACTGTATAGCACTTTCAGTCACTGACTGGCAGCCAGCATGGAAGAAGCTCTAAGTTCAGAGTCAAACCAATTACTCTTGTGTCCTACATCCAAATGTACAGTATCTTAGGCCATAGTTTTTAGTTGGTTCTGGTAGGCAATCAAAAGGTTATGACAGTTTGGAGATTTGGGGGACATCTCTGGGCAATAACTGACTGTGAGTTATCCTATACTTAACACATAGAATTTGGTATAGGAATGTATGATCTTCAGGGACATTAATCTTCCATGTATGCAGAGAGCTTGAATACATGTTTTTGTTGGTTTGTTCATAATGATATTTCTATAAGCTAATAAAGTAGTAAGTTTCTACTTTGCTTTTTATATACTCTTAATTTTTGATGGTTTTATATCCCATCCTCACCTTCTCCCTCACCACCCTCCACCATTCTTTCTCTACATTTAAACCATTTCTTCTCTACATTTCAATTTTTTGCTTTCATATAACAAATGCTTAACTATCTTTACATTTTCAGAAGTCCTTTTGATTTTCCCTTAATCCCTCCTGCCTCTCTTCTTGCAACCTTGCCTCTCCAGATATTTCTAGCTACTTAAACAGAGGATTCTAAACAAAAAATATTCACATTGCTTATTGTTCATCATTTATAATGTGATCTGAAGTAAGTACAAGAATTGGAGAACTCAAGAAAGTCTTTGCTTTTTAGTTTATTCTTCTGTCTAAAGACAGTTCCTTCTATATTTTTAGTACCTTCTGAATTCCTGTATATATTTTCTGAGTATTTATATTTCTCATATAAATATATTTTACATCTTTTATAATATTCTTTCAGTTATATGTGGTCATGAAATTTTGACACATTTCCATTGTTCCTAAGATTGGGTTCCTCTCTTGTTATTCCCTCTTCTTTTTTAATTAAAATGTATTTTATTGAAAGTCAAACACAAATGTTTTAATTTTCAATTTTAATAAACATGGCTTATCAAGTTTCAATAAGACCAGGAACCTCTCCTCATATTAAGCCTGGCAATTAGGAAAAAGGCAACTCAGTAGGAAAATGTGGATACCAAACTCAGGCAAAAGCATTGGAAACATATCCCACTCCCTCTCTTAGGAGTTTCATAAAAACCAGCAAGCTACAAAGCTGTAACATATATGCTGAGGGCCTCAGTTAGACACATGCAGGCTTCCTGATTGTCAGTTCAGTATCTGTGAACCTCTCTATGTTCAAATTAGTTGATTCTCTGGGTTTCTGTGGTGCCCTTGAACCTTCTGTCTCTTAACAATCTTTCCTCCTCTTCAACAGGATTCCCTGAACTCTGGCTAAGGATTGGCTGTGGGTCTCTGCATCTGTTTTCAACAGTTGCAATATGAAAACTCTGTCATGAAAATTAGAATAGGCACCAGTTTATGAGTAAAGTAAAACATCATTAAGCATCATTTCATTGCCCCACTTTTTTTTTTCTTTTGCCAGTGGTGTTTGGTTCCTAGGTGTCTGGATCATCTGGTCTCTGGTTTCTAGTCCTCCAAGTGGTAAATACAACTTGAAAAAAAATCATTGTGAGGTAACCCAGATTCAGAAAGATAAATATTTTATGCACCAACTTATTAGTGGATATTATCTGTAAACGAAAGAATAACAATCCTACAATCAACAGACTCAAAAGCCTGACTAATTAGGAAGGCTTAAGTGGGGATGCATGGATCTCTCTGGGAAGAGGAAATAGAATAGATATTGTGGGTGGAATAAGAGTGTTGGTGGGAAAAGGAACAGGAAGGATCATTTAGGTAAAAGGAGATATTACTAGGTGAAACAACTGAAATTGGGGAACAATATGGGGAAAGGTAGAAACCTAGTACAGTGGAAATTCCCCCTAGCTAAGATTCCTAGTGATGGGGGATACAGAACCAGGACTGGACATCTCCTATCATCATGCAATATTTCCAGTGGAAGTACTGGGTCTCCAACCCAGCCACAAAACCTTTGGCCTATAATTTGTCCTGCCAGCATAATATATTGGGGTAGATGTGGCAAAGACACTGTGGAAGTAGATAATCAATGAGACAAATATTTTCTAGTGCTTATTGTTAGGGTAGATTTATTTTCCTGACCCTTTAAGAAAACTGAATTACTTAAAGAATCTGTTATTATTATTTTTTAATTTATGATAATTTTCTGTAATGGTAAAAAATAAATTGTCATTTAAGTGATCACTTCTAAGTTTACCCACTTGAATCTATACTGCTTGGGCAGAAAAATATTTCCAGCCATTCTTCCTTGAAGTGGATCCTTTCTTATACCAATAGATAATGTTGTATAAACAACAGTATAAACAAACCAGAAGATTTTAATGATCCAGATATTTGGAGATAGCAGACATTTGCTCCAAGTGTACTGAATAGTCTTCTAGAGACTCCTTTTTGCTCAGTTTGACCCTGTTTATTCATCTCAGTGCATGTGTGTGTATATGGGTGCATATGTGTTTGTTTGTGTGTGTGTGTGTGTGTGTGTGTGTGTGTGTGTATTAGTGTGGGTGTGTATATAGCATGATATGCACATGGAGATGAAATGCCATTTCTTGGACTCTTCTTCCATGCTGAAATATGGGGACTCTACTCAGATTACCAGGTATGGGAAGCACATGCCTTTACCCACTGAACCACGTTTTAAACACTCTTGGCATTTTTGTAATGTTTCATGTGACCTCAGTATTGTGTTATTACCTCGGCATTGATTTGTTTTCCAATCTCTCACATTTTTGTACTTTGCCTTTTTTTTCAGCTAGATTTTTTTGTCTTGATTTTTACATTTTCAGTAGAAAAATTATAGCGATTATTCTCTGTAACTTTATTTTCCTTTTGTTCTTATGGTTGCAGATCCACAGATGGCCTTAATTTTCAACAAAGATTCTGACTCTTCTTAAAGACAAGACGTGGTCCATGGCACCAGATATGTAGCAGAAGATGGCCTTATGTGGCATTAATGGGAAGAGAAGCCCTTGGTCTTCGGAAGGTTCGATGCCCCAGTGTAGGGGAATGCCAGGGTGGTGAGGTAGGCATGGGTGAGTGGTGGGGAAACACCCTCATAGAAGCAGGGAGAGGGAGGATTGGATGGGGGTTTGCAGAGGGAAAATCAGGAAAGGTGATAACATTTGAAATGTAAATAAATAAAATGTCCAGTAAAAAAATAATAATAAAAGAAAAGGAAGACATGTCATCATAGAAACCTGGCCACTGGTTCCTTCTCTCTGTTAACAGAGATTGGCTTTGTAAAAGGAAAGAACTCTTTTTGTAAACTCATGCTTGCTAGTCCTGCTTATAAAGCTTCATTAAATTTCTAGACAATTGCAGTATGCAGTCTTCATATTCCTATTTTTATTTTCATTGGCCTCAGAAGATTAGACTAGAACACAAAAGATAGCTGAGCTGCAGAGAGACATGATAATTGGAATACCTTGGTCACAAAACATTGTAGCCATTCTCCTTGTTCCCAGGGGATCCATTGCAAGTTATTCGGTAGATGCTTTCTCAGCAAATAGTATAAACCATTCGTAAACCACATTTTATAAATACACATATCCACAATGAAATTCAATTTGTAAATGAGGCATAATGAGAAAAAAATCAAACCTAATAAAAGAGAACCACAACAATATAAGACAGTACAATTGATCTAAACTTATGGATTGTTTATTTTTGGAGTTTCTAGTTAGTAGATTTAAGCCTCAGTAAATCATGACTAAATGAAACTGCATAGAAAAAAATATTACCAGTGGGAAAGGACCAAAGGATAAATTTGGAAGGGTCTGTGACAGTCAAAACAATAACTTTGTTAGTGCCTAGGTGAGTATAGAAGACTACAACTGAATACCATACTAAATAGTAGCATGTATTATATTAGTATAGAAATTTATGTTACAAGAAGAAACCAGATTAAACACTAAACAGATAATGTAATTGCATTTTAAGAAGAGGCAAGATGCATTAAAAGTCAGATACTGTAAGGGTTATAAGGACAGCCTAACAGTTAAGAAAGTATTTATAATTTGTTTATAAATGGTGTCAGGATAACCCTCTGTTAGAAAAAAATCAAGAAAACAAAACAAAAAGCAGAGATTAGAAGGAGAACTGAGCTAGAGGAAATATTGTGGACAACCCTTAGCCTAGGAAGTGGAACACATTTGGAACTGGAGAGACTCATGCTATTTTTCTATCAAGGCATATTTACTAGAATAGTCCCCATAATTTTAATAATTTGAGAGATTTCTGTAAAATGTATCTTGATTGTATTCACTGCCTTATTGTTTCATCTCTCTCAGACCCAGATCTCAACCCCTGAGACCAATTCCCTTGACACCAATTTGTGTTTTGTTTTTTTAATTTATTTGCACTTCAACTGTTATCCCTTTACCTGGCTTCCCCCCACTCACAGAACCCCTCTATTCCATCCCTCCTGCTTCTATAAGGGTGTTCTTCCACCCACCCACCCACTCCTGCCTGCATGCCTTGATTCCCCTATACTGGGACATCTATTGAGTCTTTATAGGACCAAGGACATCTCCCATTGATGCCTGACAAGGCTGTCCTCTTCTCCATATGCAGCTGGAGCCATGTGTACTCCTTGGTTGGTGGCTTAGTTTCTGGGAGCTCTGTGAGGTCTGATTGGTTGATATTGTTGTTCTTCCTATGGGGTTGCAAACCCTGTCAGCTCCGTCGGTCTTTCCTCTAACTCCTCCATTGAGGATTCCACATTCAGTGTAATGGTTGGCTGCCAAAATCCAATATATACAAAGAACTCAAGAAGTTAGACTCCAGAGAACTAAATAACCCTGTTAAAACTAGGAAACAGAGTTAAACAGAGAATTTTTGACTGAGGAAACTTGAAGGGCTGAAAAGCACCTAAAGAAATGTTAATCATCCTTAGTTATCAGGGAAATGCAAATCAAAATGACCATGAGATTCCACCTCACACCAGTCAGAATGGCTAGGATAAAAAACTAAGGTGACAGCAGATGCTGGTAAGGATGTGAAGAAAGAGGAACACTCTTCCATTGTTGGTGAGATTGCAAGCTGGTACAACCATTCTCGAAATCAGTCTGGCAGTTCCTCAGAAAATTGGACATAGTATTACCTAAGGACCCAGCTATACCACTCGTGGGCATATACCCAAAAGTGTTCTCTAACATATAACAGGACACATGCTCCACTATGTTCATAGCAGCCTTATTTATAATAGCCAGAAGCTGGAAAGAACACTGATGTCCTTCAATAGAGGAATGGGTACAGAAAATGTGGTACATTTACACAATGGCGTACTACTCAGCTTTTAAAGATGAGGAATTCATGAAATTCTTAAGGAAATGGATGGATCTGGGCAATATCATCCTGAATGAGGTAACCCAATCACAAAAGAACACACATGGTACGTACTCACAGATAAGTGGTTATTATCCACTTATCATAGCCCAAAAGCTCCAAATAACCAAGATAAAATTCACAGATCACATGAAGCTCAAGAAAGAAGACCAAAATATGGGTACTTCAGTCCTTCTTAGAAGGGGTAACAAAATACTCATGGGAGAAAATATAGAGACAAAGTACAAAGTAGAGACTGAAGGAAAGGTCATCCAGATACCACTGCCACCTGGGGATTCATCCCAGATAGTTACCAAACTCCGACACTATTGTGGATGCTAAGAAATGCTTGCTGAAAGGAGCCTGATATAGCTGACTCCTGAGAGGCTCTGTGAGAGCCTTACATATACAGAGTATATGTAATAGATATACTTGCAATATACTTGTAGTAGAGATGCTTGCAATTTATGGTTCTTTTATTGTTTTATTTCCATTTATTTAATTTATTTTTTAGGAAAGACTATTTGACAGTAGTTGTCATGGTCCTCTACTCTTAGAAACTTTCTGCCCTTGCTTGTATTATATTCCTGAGCCTTATATTTAGAAGGTGTCTTGTAACTATTTTAATTCAGGTCAGGCACCCCACAGATAATTCATTCCATGTTTGACCATTTGTGCCTTTTTGTCATCATTTATAGTTTTAACTTAATTGACTTTTATCTAATGAACATTTTTATTTATTAACCTTTAAATAATTTTCTATATACCTTGGTTGCTTCATTTACAATGATTTGTCATTGACCTGGCAACTCTACTTATCAAAGAATTTTTGACATAAATTTAGAACTTCTAATTTTTTTGTAGTATTTATATTTGCCATATGTTTGTTCTATAATGATATAAACTAACCTTGCTTCTAACTTATGATCTTCCTACCTTACTCCCCCCAGTGCTGCAATTACAGGCTTTTGAAACAGCACCCATCTTAACTACCAAATATTACTTACTTTGTCTAACATGGGTTGAATTATGTCTCTTCAAAAGACATATTGACCTGCTCCTTCCTGGCATTTATGTGATGATAGTTGAAAAAAAAGTTAGGTCTTTTAATTAGCTGAGTCCATTGGCTGGTCCCTATAGACAAGGCAAATGCTTTCTTTGTCATGAGAATAAACAGAGATAAGTATGCCTAGAGTTATTTATAACTTTGAATATCACTAAAGGAGAAGATACTTAGGAAACTCAATAATGTGATCTATAAGATGAAAATCAGGAATTGCAAGGGACCTAGAAGAGTGAAATAGTTCTATTCTGAGTTCTTAAGGGAGAGTATGACTTGCATAATCTTGTAATTCTGAAGTTCTAGAACCCATAACTTTCTGAAAGAAATTGTTATATTAATCCACCCAGGTTTCAGTTCTCTCTTTCTTTTTTAATTTGAATTTCTTTTTATTGGTTATTTTGTTTATTTACAATTCAAATGTTATCCCCATTCCTAGTTTCCCCTCCACAAATCCCATTATTCTGCTCAACTCTGTACTATGAGGGTGCTACCCGACCCACTCTAGACTCACTACCCTAACATTCCCCTATGCTGAGGCATAGAGCCTTCACAGGACCAAGGGCTTCCTCTCCCATTGATGCCAGATAAGATTCCTCCACGTGTACTCTTTGGTTGGTGGTTTAGTCTATGGGAGCTCTGGGAGCTTTCAATTCTTATTTTAGATCTGGGAACTTAACATACTTTACAAACTATATTTTGAAATCTGCTTCTAATTTCTTAATTGGATTGTGTGTAGTTTGTCTTTTTATTGGGAACATCCTGTAAAGTATCTGATTTGTTTATTGTACTGTTTTTCAATTTTGGGAAACTGCCTGCATCCTAGCAGCATCCTTGTGTAAATGAAGCAAGAAGTTAATAAGGTAGGTAGCCCATCCCCTTCAGGAGCCCCAAGCATTGTGTGGATAATACTCCATGTTAACACACACTGTGGCACTTTTTTGATCTTTATTCTGGAACAGGAATTTAAAGGCATTTTTCATTTTAGCTCATATTAAACAAGAAAGTTTTAGATGAGCCTGGATATGCAGATATATAAAATTAGTACTCAAAACAGATATTTCATGATAATAAACCATAAGAACTTTATTTCAAAGCAATTCTGTAGTATGCATAAATACATGCATGTAAATGTAATTTTAACAGTGATAGAATAAAAACAAATTAACAAAGAGTAAGATTGAGTCTCTACATAAAAAATTATATCTTTCCTCAATATTTTACAATTCTGAATCTAAAGAATTTTCAGTGATTTCATTTTGCTTTTAGTCATCAATGCTGAGATTGTAAGTTCATGTCAACCAATGTAGCATAACGTGCCAGAATTATTTTAATGGCCATTTTTAAAGTTGTTCGGATTTCTGTCTAATTTTAAAATATTTTTGTTTTGTTTGCTAGTTAGTGTCCTAATGAGATGTGCCATTTCAGCAAACTTTGGGATCAACTGAGAGACCATGAATTAAAAAGAGCAGGAAGCATGGGGAGAGAGATTCCTACTGTTAACTATAGGCAACCACATGCTCAAATATATATCACATACACACCACACCACACCACACATACACACCACACCACACCACACATACATACCACACCACACATACACACCACACCACACCACACATACACACCACACCACACATACACACCACACTACACCACACATACACACCACACCACACCACACATATACACCACACCACACATACACACCACACCACACCACACATACACACCACACCACACCACACATACACACCACACCACACATACACACCACACCACACATACACACCACACCACACCACACATACACACCACACCCCACATACACACCACACCACACCACACATACACACCACACCACACCACACATATACACACACCTATACACATGCACACACATTTAAAAAATCCTTTTTAATAATTTTTGTGACTCTCCTGCTGAGTCATATAGCACCTTATGATTTTTTGACCCACAATTAAAGCAGCTGAGCTATAGAAGTTACCAATAATTAATGAATATCTGAATCATCTGAAAATATTTTTAAGATCCAAATTCTTACTGAGTATGCTAATACTCCACATTTCTAATAAGCGCTCTGAAAATCCTTTTGTTTGAAACAGCACAGAAAATATGTTTATATCTTACAATGTAAACCGCTAAAACTTAACTCAGTAACATATATTGAAAACCTACATATTAGCATTAATATTGACACTCAGGACTAAGCAGAATGTCTATGGATGTTTGGAGAAAAATACACTTCTCTAGGTGTTAGAACCTTTCAAAAGTCCTCCTGTTTCTGTAAGGATTAAAAATAGATGTCTCAGTGAATAGATATTTTTGAAACACATTTTGAAGGAATATAGAATTCTACTAAGTCTTAAGGACTGAGACATTAAATTGCCTTTCAGGCTGTTCTCTCTGTGGACACTTCCTTTAAGTGACAGAAAAGTCATAGCTTTTATACTCTACCTTCTCCCTTCTGTTTCATCAGCAGCAATCCTATCTGGAAATCATGTAACAACTTTTACCAAGCTGAGAATCTTCTTTCATCCATGCATACACTGACCACAGAAAAAAATTGCACAAATCATATTTAAAGTTTTCTCCTGAGATTTGGTATCTTAGTTACTTTTTTGTTGCTATGAAGAACTACCATGAACAAGGCAACTTATAGAAGAAGGAGTTTATTGGAACCTATGACTCCAGAATGTTAGAGTTTATAACCAGAATGGTGGAAAAAAAAATCATAGCAGGTGGGTTTGACACTGGATCAGTAGCTGAGACTTTACCTCTTTATTTTAAATTACAACATGTAAAAAGAGAGTTTACTGGAAATAAAGCAGCTTTTGAAACTTCAAAGCCTGTCCACAATGATCTACCTCCTAGTCCATCCCAAGCAGTTTCACTAACTGAAGACCAAACACTCAAATATGTAAGCTGATGGGAGTTCTTCTCATTCAAATCAACACACTGGGTACATGGAATATGCAGATTTAAAATGTTGAACCTACCAACTATGGGTGTTGAATTCATATAATTGCGGAATCAAACAAAGGTTGATGTTCACTGAAAAGGAGGCAAATCATGCCTGATACTGAAAATCTAGCCAGCTTCCAAAGGCTTGTGAAATAATGACCTTAGAAAGAATGTACTATTGCCATTTTGCTAGACCACCATAATTGATTAATATATATGTAAATCTTATTCTTGTATATACTGATAAATATGGCAATGGCCCCTTATCTAAAAGGCTTCTCTTTAGTCCTTCTGATAAAGACTATAACTGCACATAATGTAGCAGTCAACAGATTATGAACACTCCTATCCCAGAGGACATATTTATATCACAGTTCCTGCTTCTATGGCTTAGGTAACATCATAGAAAGGCCATTAAAAGCAGAATACAAATAAGCCTACTGTAAAGCAATCTCTCACATAAATGACTTCACAAACAAGACCCAAATAATGACAATATCAATAGATATGTTAATATGGCAGTGAGATAATTCCACAGGGCCCTACTTGTAGACACAGAAGTATAGGTAGCTGGTGATTATTGAGAAGAGAAGAGTTAGCCATTCCCAGGGATTAGACTCCTAATTGTTTTCCAATACTATGTAGTCATCTCTAAAATGATATATACAAAACAATAGCAAAACAACCAAGCAAGTTGTCCTAATATATTTGTAGACATGTATGTTAGTAGTAATGCTAGAGTAAGAAGAAGCTATTAATTTGAGGGTGAAGTGGGGAACTTGGAAAATGTTGGAGGAGAAAACAGGAAGTGGTTGGAGGGAGAAATGGAAAATGGTAGATAATTACGTCTTAATTTAAAAAAAAATCTAAAATCAGAGAGGAAACTAAAATAGTAATTTAAAAATGTTGAAGCTCACAGAATGCAGTTGTAACTTTCAATGGACTTACCAGAAACTCTCAGAGATGTACACAATTTACAAGGAAAACAAGTCAAACACTAGCTACCACACTGTTCAAAGAATTTTGAGGTTCATTCAAATGGATGATTCTTTTAATTTCTGGCCACATAACCAGAACTCATCACTTATCTCACTGCCACATATGTACAGCTATAGACTAGGTTCTAACTCCTGTGTGATGGGTTAGAATATCGACTCCCAGTGGGTCTTATATACTTGGGCCCTTTTCTTTTAAAGAACTTACACATAGCATATCAAGATATTCATTTCTAGCTTTTAACTTCAGACTTTCCTGCAGATTTCTTTTGAAGAATTTTATGTAATAGAAGTAATGCCCTATGACTGCTGTGGCCTACTCCCTACAATAAGCATGCTTTTGTGTTTCTATTTTCTTCTTCTTTTTTTTTATTGGATATTTTTATTTACATTTCAAGTGTAATCCTCTTTTCCAATTTCCTCCCCAGAAACCCCTATACCATCCCCCCTTTTCCTGCTTCTATGAGTGTGTATCCCACCCATCCACCCACTCCTGCCTCCCTGCCCTATACTGGGTCATTGAGTCTTCACAGGACCAAGGGCCTCTTCATCTATTGATGCTCAGGTGTACTCCTTGGTTGGTGGTTTAGACTTTGTGAGCTCTGGTTGGTTGATACTGTTGTTCTTCCTATGGAGTTGCAAACCCCTTCAGCTCCTTCAATCCTTTCTCTAACTCTTCTATTAGGAAGCTGGTGATTAGATCAATGGTTGGCTGGAAACATCCACCTATGTGTTTGTCAGGCTATAGCAAGGCTTCTCAGGAGACAGATATATCAGGCTCCTGTCACCATGAACTTCTTGGTTTCCACACTAGTATATGCATTTGGTGACTGTATATGGGATGAATCCCTAGGTGGGGCACTTCTGGATGGCTTTTCCTTCATTGTCTCCTCCACACGTTGTCTCCATATTTGCTCCCCTGAGTATTTTGTTACCCCTTCTAAGAAGGACCAAAGGACCCATGCTTTAGTCTTCCTTCCTCTTGAGCTTCATGTGGTATGTGAATTGTATCTTGGTTTTCTGAGCTTTTGAACTAATATCCACTTATGAGTGAGTACATATTATGCCTGTTCTTTTGTGATGGGGTTACCTCACTCAGTATGATATTTTTTAGTTCCATTCATTTGCCTAAGAATTTCAAAAACATTTCAGTCATTTTGTTATGTTTGTTGTTTTGAATCAGGGTTCGTGTAGCCATGTAAGTCTTGAACACCAGGTATTCCTGCTTCCATCTCTTGGGTACTTGAAATAATATCAATATGTCTTTATAATTAGACTTGTTGTTCCTAACATAAGACTATTTTGGACACATTTATTTATAAACAATATTTTCTCTGAAAAAGTGAATGATTTTTACTTATATATGTTTGAGGTATAAGTTAATGTTTTTAGTAAAAATTAAAATTTTCTTAGAAAACTTTCAAGGCAAGAAACAAGATATAATTTCAACATTAGAATTTGAAACCTTTTATGAATAATATATGTACATTCTTAGTCTAATTTATATAATTACTTCAACCTATTTTGGGGGGTCACTGCCATTTCTGAGCATATCTAGATTCTCTAAAATGGTTGTATCATACTCTATCTAGTGGGTAAAGAATTATGGCTGTCTATAGATACATTCTAAATGTCAACATGCTGAAATTCTATAAAGAATACCCTTGCAACCATCTATCTTTCCATCCTTCAATAACATGAATTCAATTTCTAACATAATTTACTATTATTATGCTTAGTCATTAAAATTGTTACAGAATATATGTGAATTCTCACCTTAGATTTGTGCTACACTTTCTTAAAAGGCGGTGATATTCATGTGCCTTTATCCTCTGTGTCAAACTCTTGAATTTTCTTTAATTTTCAAACTTCATGAATAATTCAGGACATTATGATGGTTACCATTCTATAGTATTGTAGGGCAGTGGTCTGTTCAGGCAACCTAGGCCCAGTCAAGAAATAGGTCTGAACTCCGGTGACCCAGTTGGCAATATCTTTGTCTGCAAGGAATGGAAGGTGTTCAACCAGAACTCCTGAGTCTTTGGCCCTTGTTTCAGTTACAACCTCTCACAGTGGCCCTAGCAGCACATGTGTGCTCTGTCAGGTAGACAATGCCCCAAGCTCCCAGCTGGACCCTACCCCTAGTCATCTGACTATATATAGAAAGGCATGGCCTGCCCCATAAATAGCCATGCCTCATAAAATATAAGGGATGGTTTGCCCCCTCCCCTCTCACTTGCTCTTTGTTTCCTCTTTTGCCCTCTTGCCTTTTTGCCTTCTTCCTCTCTTTCTCTTGCTCTTCTCTTCTCTTGCCTAATTGCTCTCTTGTTTCCTTTCTTTCCTTTCTCTCTTTCTCTTCTCCTCTCCTTCCAGTCCTTTCTTTCTTTCTACATGAGCAGCCTATTTTCTTTCCTATAATAAAATATCTCACTTATGCATTGCCTCCTTTTAATTAACTAACCTGCAGTGCATCCCCAGGCCCCAGCAGCAGAGAGCCACAACCTTCACCATCAGGGAGCTTGAAGCCTTAGGAGACAGACCCAGGAACCACATACTATTATGTAAACTTCTTAACCTACACTGCTAACCCCTTCTGTATATTTTGTTTCTTTACCAATAATTACAGTTACCTCCAAAGTATGTTTCATATTAGCATATCATGTTTTCAATAGTAAAGTGTTATTCCCAGAGAAAAATGTTTATTGTAATATAAGATTAGATTTTAACCTATTACAAATCACTTTTTCCCCATCCAATCATGTTTCTAAAGTATCCCTATCTGATGATATTTTTGATGACAACTCTTATTCAGTCCATCTGGGGCACACAATTTTCTTAGCATAAACTCAAGTATTATCTAATGGATTTGCTTTGGACATTAAAAGACATTCTTATCAACTACAAAATTGTGAATATTTTTCACAATGAATACATACAACTTTAATTAAACAATATGTAATAGAACACCATTTTATGCCTATACACTGGCATAATTAACATATGTAATAGAACACTAGCATACATATAATTGAATATTAATATGTATACATACATATGTGTGTATATATAGGTAGCTCCAGTGTTTAACTACTATAAACACTTTGTGGATATATATTTCTTTGAATAATTATTTTCTATTCTTTTGAACATACAATTAGTAGTGGGGTGGAATTATCAAAAGATAACCTTTGATTTAATACTGTAAGAAAACATCCACAGTCTTTCTGTATGGTTCATGGACCACCACTTTTTTATTCCCACTAGCATTCTGTGGATGTTAAAATTTATCTACATTCTACCAATGTTTAGAATTTTCCTTATTAGTATTATAGACAACCTAGCAGAAGCAATATCTTATTGTGGCTTAATTTATCTAGTATAGTGATGATATTGTCAAGACTTTGATAAATATATTTGTCTTTCAATGCATAATTTTTATGAGATGTAAGCATATTTTAGTAATCTTTGACATTTCAGATTATAGAAAAATAAAACATGCTAATTTTCTAGGTATTATCCTCAAAATAAATGGTTTCTTCTGTATTGGAATTGCATTATTGTGGATAATATATGACAGAATTATATACTACAATCTTTGCACTAAATCAATAGTGATAGTATAAGATTCATGTGTATTATTTCCAAATTTGTTCATAAATCTAAGGCTTCCCATTATGTATCTTTCAGATGTCTCCTTTTTTTAGATGTCTCTTAATGTCCATTATTATAATAATTTTGCTATCTACTGAATTCTAAAAACCATTGAAGACCAACTATTTGAAGCCTTCCATATGCTGTTTTCATCTATTATGCCACATATTTTGAGTCTGAATCTATTTTTGGTTCCTTAGCTACTTTTCTAATGCTATATAAAATATTTTGACCAAAGTACCTTGTAGAAAAAAGGTTTACTGGCCCAAAAGGCTTAGAATCAATGATGCAAGAGAAAAGCAATGGTGACAAGAGTGGGAAACTGAGGACTTGCCTGTTGAATCACAGTCAGTAAAGAAAGTGAACTGGCAGATGGCTTTAAGACATTAAACCCTGTCCCCAGTAACATACTTTCTCTATGAAGGCTGCATTTTCTAAACTTACTCAAAAAGTGCTACCAGCTGAGTTACAAAAACCAGAGTCTATGGGGAATATTTTTATTCTAGCCACCACACTTTATGAAACTTCCTTTAGCCTCAGGAAATAGCCTTTGATACAGCTTCCACCTTAACCAATGCTGCCAACCAAGTTACCATTTCTGTAAGGACCAAAAGAATAGCAAGCTAATTTACCATTAATATAAAGCATTTAATAAAAAATTCCAATGATTAAAAACAATCTTAAGGGCTATTTTTTCCAGGTAAAGACTACACAAACTCCATGATACATTGCTTATCAAAATAAACAAAGAATAATGTAGGTTTAAAAAGACATAAAAGTGATTTAATGAAGCCAATCATGATTATAAGATTATTTTATCCAGTTTTAGCAAGTAGGATTCTCAGCCTGTGCTCTAAAACCTCTAGTTCTAAGTACCTCTGTTTTAATGTGGGGCAAAACACAGAACCATTTATTAACTTAAGTTGGCACTGATAATAGATACTTTCTCAATATAGTCTTTAAAGCTTCTCATCCTCATTAGGGGAAGAAATTCATAATACAGGAGTGGTTAAGACTATACAAATAGACTTTCCATGCTACCAAATAGATTTGATAACAACAACAGCTATAGTAAAGAATAATGACTGTGTTCTATCTTCTTTATTGGGGAATATCCCTATTAGCTATCATTATCAGTTAAACTCTATTTACAACTGTGAAAAATAAATGCCTATGGTAGTCATTATCAATATGCAGAGATTTCCAAAATAAATGTCTGATAGTTTTAACTGCCTCTTAAGCTCCCACAGGCTGTGTCCAATTGTTAACTGTTCAGTATACCTTTCCTCCTTAATAATAAGTAAAATAATAAAAATGTTTGCCTTCTATTCTTGGAACTGAATTTACAATGTACTGATTGGATACAGGAATAAATGACACTACCTGCTAGCAGTCAAAACACAAATAGGGGTTTATTCAAAATGTAACTCAAGCTTAAAACTCATGCACACTTTCAGTAAAATGTTGTAAATAAATCCACTAGTTGACAGAAGGATAGAATGGGACTAAGTACATACAAAAATAGAGCTTGAGTTCTGTTTGCTCCACTTAATTCCCAATGAAGAAAATTACATAGCATTCTGAGACTGTTATTTTCTTTCATGAACATTAGTATTACTTGGCAGAACTGTGACTAGTACCAAAGAAAGTAACAGATATATAAACATTCTTTCAGTACATTTCATTGGAACAACTTACATGATAATATAAACTCTAGAAACCCATGTCTTTCAAATACTTATATGGAGAAATTGAGCTATGACTTTAGTTCAGTGGGTGAGCATGTGGGAGTAATGTGTGAGGTCATGGGTTCAATCTTGGGCATGGCAAGAAACCATACTATGTATATTTAAATGTGATGATTTTTCATTTTCTTTTTTTTTTATTTTAGATATTTTCTTTATTTACATGCAAATTTCTCCATTCCCAGTATCCCCTCCAAAAAACAAACAAAACAAACAAAAACAAACACCTGTTGCCTCCCCCCTCCCCATACCTGCCACCCTGCCCTCTCCCACTTTCTGGCCCTGGCATTCCCCTATACTGGAGCACAGAACCTTCACAGGGCCGAGGTCCTCTCCTCCTATTGATGATCGATTTTGCAATCCTCTACCATACACATGCTGCTTGAACAATCAGACCCTTCTATGTGCAGTCCTTGTAGCCCCTTAGGACGAACAACAACATGAACTAACTAGTACCCTCGGAGCTCCCAGGGTCTCAACCACCAACCAAGGATTTTTCATTTTCTATGAAGACATAAGTTCTTTCAAATTATTCTTCTTTTGAAAATCTTAAATGATATACTTTTGATAAACTATCTTTGATTATAGTTCCTACAGATCTGATGCTACTTTCCATAGCCTTTGTAAACAAAGGAACACAAGTGTTGTGCGTATATGTATGGAGGCAAACACTCATGTGCACGAAATAAAAAATGCATTTAAATAATTAAATGAATAAGTAAATAAATACATAAAACGAACTAGGAGAGTGTATGATTTAGCCTCCTGGGCATTTTTTGGAAGAAGAATTAATCTTTGCAGAAATTGAGATACTTGGGAAATTTGTACTAAATTAAATCCACTGTAGCCTATGCCTTCTTTCAGAGTATGTGGAGTTTAAATCCCTTTTATTTTTACATCAAATTTTTATTGCAAATAGTTTGTTCATTTAATATATACTGTTATGCTTCCCCCTCTTTACTCCTCCTAGTTCCTCCACGCAATTCCTCCCCACATTTTCTCTCATTTGGACACCTTTCAGTCTTTCATTAGAAATGGAACAGACTTCCAAGTATTAATAATAGAATATAATATAACATAGCAAGGTAAAAGAAAAACTAACATATCAGAGTTGGATAAAACCACCAAAGAGAAAGAAAGAGTCCAAAAAGAGGCACAAGGCACAGAGACCCACTGATATGCACATTCAAAAATCTTACAAAAAACACTAAACAGAAACATTCTTTTCCCCAGGATAATCCGAGCTATAAGGGAAGGGATTTGATAAAGACCTCTCATTTAAGATTGAGTAATGGATACCACAGTTGTCTTGCTGGATCTGGGTTGCCTCACTCAGTGTAATTGGTTTTAGTTTCATCCATTTACTGGGAAATTTCATTTTTTAATGGTTGAGCAATGTTCCATTCTATGAAAGTTCTACATTTTCTTTATTCACCCTTACATTGAGGAAAATTTAGATTGCTTGCAATTTTTATTTTTTTATGAGTAGAACAGCAATGCACATGATAGAGCAACTGTCACTATAGAAGGATGAAAGGCCATTTGAAGATTATTTGGAAACTTTCTACTGTAGAAGATTCTTAAAATATGAAAATATATGACCGAAACCTGAATGAAATCTCTAAATAACAGAAAGACAAAGCACTGACTAGACATTTCTTCCTACCAAATGAAGTCTCCAGTACCAGTAATAGGTTATATCTAATTGAGTTGATCTCCAGTGAGACATTGTGATAACCCCCAAACATCCCAGAATATTGCCAAAACTGTTGGTTGCTCTTCACAAATTGATAGTAAGGACCAATTGCCAAAGACAGCAAATATATAACTCACTGAATATATGGAAGTCAAGCTGATGCCTTACAAGAGCCTTCATCTCTACTGCCTTGTGGTCATGCTACTGGAAGATACTTTGCAAACAACCAAAGGACAAAAAGTAAATACCAACACAGCTATAAACCCTTTACTCTACAATCATAACTTATCTTCAAAATATACTGGTATAATAGTGGCACAAAATTGTGGCTTTTAAAACATCATTGCATGATTTGAATTGAGGCCCATTACAAATTACAAACCAGATAAAAATAAATATTCAACTATCCACTAGTTGGTGTGGAATCACATAGTCTTAAATCACCTACATTTTCAGATAATCATTTCTTCTCCCATCTTCTGTAACATTCCTGAAAAACGAATCCCATTTTTTTGTTCTATTACTAGAAACCATATGCTGGAAGTATCATAAAACAATGATCAAAACTCTGCTTAGGGAATAAATACATAGTTTGGCATCATTTCTCTCTCTCTCTCTCTCTCTCTCTATATATATATATATATATATATATATTCTGCTAAAACTGTTATCCTGTGCAATCAATCTTATATTTTCTTCCATTGACTTGAACTCAGTCTACTGTGGGTATTGTGGGGATCAAGTGTTCACATCTTTCATGGACTTTTCTTTCATCTATGAATGTACAGTTATTAATTCTCATCACAAAAGCAAAATGAAAGACTTACACTGCTTCATCTGCACACTCCTGTGATTTATTACAAAGTAATGAATAAATGCCAAATATTTCTTAGCTTTCACATCTTACAGTATATCATAATAATTTATTTTGTTTAAAGATTTGCTGAATGCTTATTACAGCAGCAGACCAGTCATACCTCTTAGTGCAATGAACAAAAATGGGAAAATGTTTCAATTATAAATGTGAAGTACTTTACTAACACTCATTTTTGGAACCAAAATGGAGGTCATTCAACAGAAGACTAAAGAAAAGCCCTTAGCTCCTAGTGTCACAAGCAGGAAGGCCCAAGGGAGGATGCTTCAGTCACAATTAGAAGTGATAACAAAATAATCACTGGAGACAGAGAGAGGGAGGGACCTGGGTGGAAGAGGGGAGGAGGAGGAGGAAAGGCAACAGGATAAGGTGTGTGTGGGATGGGGCAGGAGAGAGGCCTAGAAGACCAGAAGAATGAACAGAAATGGGCAGTCCCTTGAGGGAGTGGGGCACTGAGGGAATGCTCCAGAATGTACCAGAGACCTGGGAGGTGAGAGACTCTCAGGACTCCATAGGGGTGACCTTAGCTAAATTGCCCAACAGTGGGGCAAGGCAGTTCACCTCAAGTAGATAGATAGAGCCTTGAGTGTAGGGAAAGTGTTACCAACTGACAGTCCAATTTCTGACCCAGATTTGTTTCTGTCTAAAAGAATGCAGAGACAAAAAATGGAGAAGAGACAGAAGGAAAAGCAGTCCAGTGAGTAGCCCAACTCGGGATCCATGTCATGGGGGAGGCACCAAGGCTTGACACTATTACTGATGGTATGATGTGTTTATAGACAGGAGTCTAGCATGTTTGTCCTCTGAGAGGCCCTACCAGGAGCTGACTGAGACAGATACAGATATTTATACCGAAACATTGAACTGAAGTCTTCCCCCCCCATGTTTGAATTAGTGGAAGAGTTGAAGAAGCTGTAAGGGAGGGTGGTCCTATAGGAAGACCAGCAGTCTCAACTAATCTGGACCCCTGGCAGCTCCCAAAGCCTTAGGCACCAGCCAGGCAGCTGACATGGTCTGTTCTGCAGTCTCTAGCACATATAACAGAGTATTACCTGGTCTGACCTCAGTGGGAGAGGATACACCTAATCTTGGGGAGATTTGAGGCCCCAGGAAAGGGGGAAGTCTGGTGTGGCAGATCACCCTCTTAGAGGCAGGGAGGAGGAGGAATAGGATGAGGAACTGTGGAAGGAGGAAACAGAAGGGGGACTATGGCTGGAATGTAAATAAATAAAATAAATTTTAAAATCTTTAAGTTTTTATAAACTGCCACTAGACTAGGAGTTTGATTTATGCATTGAGCTCATTGTGGTTGTTTGCATGAGTATGCGTTTATTTAGAAAAGTCACTGCATTGCTCAAAAGAAATGCCCCTTTGTTCCTATCATCTATTAGATTATGTGTTCATGCATTCATAACAGAATATTGACCCAGTTGTGTGTTTCTCTTGCTTAGGCATCTCAGTTGTCACAATTTTGGACAAGTAATAACCATATCATTGCCCAGAAGTCTGCACACTTTACTATTGCATGCCCTTTATTATGACATTTTCAGTTTTTCAACCCTTCTTCCATAGTTTTCTACAAGACCTTGAGGGAATGGTATAGATAACTTATCTGTGACTGACTTCAACAATCTCATTATCTCAGTACTTTGAACAGTTATGCCTCTCTGAAGTAAATTTTGAAAGTTGCAAAATAAAAGTTCTTTGAGCACAGCTGAAAGAGACAATAACCTCTGGGTACAAACAGTTATATGAAGTAAGTTTTATAAATGCATCAGGTCCATTTACTAAAATGTCCAATTGACAAGGAGTACAGTAACCCCAGCAATAAGGATTTGCCATAGAATTCTGGTGGACAACCAACAGTAGTGCCAATTATTTGATGGGTTTTAGGGTGGCACTCAAAAAACTCCCTGACCTCCAATTCCTAGAGAGGTAGCCCAAGCCAAGTACTGAGATTTTTCAACTAATAACTTACACCTTCAAGCAGGAACTTTATTTACCTGTATACCTATGCAGGGTATCTTCCATTCGAAGTAGTTCCTATTTTTCTTTCTTTCTTCTATTTTTCTTTTTTCTTTTTTGCTAATCAACTATTTTGGAAATGTTGGCAAGTGGGCTGGATGAGACATGAAGAAGTATTAATAGAATACCCATGATTATATTTGTGAAGACAAATTTTGCATAGTCAGAGTATTGCTTTGTTTATATTCTTACAATAAATATTAAGTATGAATTATTTACCAATTTAAACTTTGTTGAGCTAAGTTTTAACTAATATAACCTCCTAACTGGCATTTATGTGTCAAATATATATGATTTGCCAGATTTAAGTGTCATCTTGTATGCTTACTGCTGAGTATGCTCACTCTTTTAGCTCTTTCTGAACTCTGGTCGACTGGTTCAACCCAGATGTTTTTGCCCAAACTCCTCTCCAAGATGCCTGATTCAAATTTGCTTCTTAAGAAATTGTTCTGCATAGCCTCATAATAACTTTGGTAATGTTCTACTCTTCAGTCTCCTTCTAATTATTTGGCTTGTACTGTCTTCAAATGTGATCTCTCATTGTAAGTCTCTCTCTGTCTCTGTCTCTGTCTCTGTCTCTCTCTCTGTCTCTCTCTCTCTCTCTCTCCTCTCCTCTCTTTAGTAGCCTCTTTTTCCTGTCTGTTCTTGTATGAATATAGTGTACACTATCTCTGGATCATTCTGTCAAATATTTCTGATTTTTCACTCTATCTAGCTCTCAATTATATGCCATTGTTTGAGAATAAAGGTGTGTACTAAAAGTTTCTGTGTATTTTAGCCAAAGGTATTAAAGGTGTTTTTCTGTATCCCAGTGAGATGACACTGACCTAGAAGGTCTTTGGCTGTGATCCCTTACCAGATTCGCCATATTTCTTGAACAAAGTCCTCTGTAGTCAAAAATCCTCTTATGTTTGCCATTATGAAACAAAAAATTTTCCTTAGATTCTAAATTTTTAAAACATATTTCTTCATAAAATGTGTGTGTGTGCGTGTGTGTGTGTGTGTGTCCAGTGTTTATGTCTATTGTACATGAGCTTGTTCAGTTGCATGTGTGTCACATCATGTGTGTGAAGGTCAGGGGAAAAGATTTTATGTTTTAATTCTTTTCTTTTTCTTCTCATCTTTATAGGAATTTGAAGGATAGAAATTACAAGGCTTGGGCAAAGATCTTATATTCTAGGACATCTTGCTAATACCCAGATAAAAGCAGTTATTTTATTAAATAGTTTAGACTATTGATATTTCCAATGACAAATAGGCAATGGTGCAGAAATGTCTATTTTTAAATGTATTGCAGTGCTCCATAAAAATTAAATATGTAAAAGAGAAAATGCATTAAATTCCATTTTTTCTTAAATTAAAAAAAATAGACATCATGTATTAATATTGTCACCAGTTTCTTCATTCATTTTAAGAAAGTAAAAATAACATTTTTAAAAACTATAAACTGCTTATCCTTTTCTTTTATTTAGAATGAGATAGTCAAATTTTTATTGTGCTAAAAGTAACTATTATAAAAATTCATTTCATCAGTATTCAAAATATTCACTGATTTATTTTCTATCAAAGACATAGAATTAATAGGAAAATATGATATTCCATAAACTATTAATATATAGAAATTAATTAAAGCTACTTATTTGATAACACACACTTATACATAGTTGACTGAAAAAATTTATAAACAATAATCAAAAATGCAAAACTGATTCTTCATTAACACAAGATTATTATGACTATTATCCCATACATTTTGTGAAAATCAAATCAATTAGTCATACTGCAGTTCAAGATTTGAGGAGATACTCTAATTTCTGTTCAAACTTTACAAATACAAAAACTTGAGCATCATTTCAAACTGCCTACATCACAGAATGCCTGGTTCTTGTTTGGCTATTATATGGAGATGGCATCAAATCAACTTATTGCCTTTGTCAAACTTTATTCTTCATAAAAAGGAGGCAAGATTATAACCATTGGAGCTGTTCAAATCTTGCTGTCAACATTATAAGAAAAAAACCTGTTTCTGTTACTTTGTTGTTGTTTTTATTATGTTGTTATTGTTGTTGTTGTTGTTTTCTTTTTCTTTTTCTATATTTTTTTAACAATCCACATTTTCCCCCTTCAGGCCCACCTTCCTACTATTCCACATTCAACACCTTTTCCCACACTTGTCTAAAAGAGAACATTTCCACTCCCTATACCCCAAAAGATCTCCCAATCCCTTAGGCGCTAGGTCTCTCCATGGTTAGGTGCTCCTTCTTCTTCTTCTTCTTTTTTTTTTTTATAAAAAACTTTTTATTCTCATATGTTAGACTAAAGTATCTAGATCAATGAGAATTCATAGGTCATTTCTCACAATTTTCTGTTTCTGTGTAAATTATTCAGTTTTAGAAAATATCTTCCTCTTGCAGACACTGTTGTTCTAAGATTACAGGCATGTGCTACTAGGCCTGTCCTAACTTAGTTTTTATATGGTTTGTTTTAACAACAGTGCCTGCAGGAGGTGCTCCTTCTTTAACTGAGTCCAGACCAGGGAGTCCTCTGCTGTATATGTGTTGAGGGCCTGATATCAGCTGGTGTAGGTAGCACTAGAGATAATGAGATGGCTCGAGGCAAGCGTAAGAATATAAGCAACAAAAACCAAGCCTACTTGGAAACATCAAAACCCAATTCTCCCACCATAGCAAGTCATGGACACACCACCACACTGGTAAAGCAAGATTCAGATCTAAAATCACGTATCATGATGATGATACAGGACTTTAAAAAAGACATAAATAACACCTTCAAAAAATACAGGAGAACACAGGTAAACAGCTGGAAGCCCTTAAAAAAAAACACAAAAATCCCTTAAATAAATACAGGAAAACACAATCAAACAGGTGAAGGAAATGAACAAAACCATCCAGAATCAAAAATGGAAGGAGAAACAATAAAGAAATCAGAAAGAGAGGCAACCCTGGAGATAGAAAACCTAGGAAAGAAATCAGGAATCATAGATGCAAGCATCACCAAAAGAATAAAAGAGATAGAAGACAGAATCTCAGGGGCAGAAGACACCATAAAAAACATTGACACAACAGTCAAAGAAAATGCAAAAAAACAAAAAGCTTCTAACCCATAACATCCAGGAAATCCAAAATGCAATGAGAAAACCAAACCTAAGGATAATAGGTATAGAAGAGAGTGAAGACTCCTAATGTAATGGGCCAGTAAATATCTTCAACAAATTTATAGAAGAAAACTTCCCTAACCTAAAGAAAGAGATGCCCATGAACATCCAAGAAGCCTACAGAATTCCAAATAGACTGGACCAGAAAAGAAATTCCTTCCATCATATAATAATAAAAACTCCAAATGCACTAAACAAAGAAAGAATTTTAAAAGCAGTAAGGGAAAAAGGTCAAGTATCATATAAAGGCAGGCCTATCAGAATTACACCAGACTTCTCACCAGAGACTATGAAAGCTAAAAGATATTGGGCAGATGTCATATAGACCCTACAAGAACACAAATGCCAGCCCAGGCTACTATACCCAGCAAAACTCTCAATTATCATAGAAGGAGAAAACAGGATATTCCATGACAAAATGAAATTTATACAATATATTTCCACAAATCCAACCCTACAAAGGATAATAAATGGAAAACACCAACATAAGGACCAAAACTACACCCTAGAAGAAGCAAGAAAATAATCTTTCAACAAACCCACACAAACCTAATTCCATCTCTTACAACAGAAACCACAGGAAGTAACAATTACTTTTTCTTAATATCTTAATATGAAAATTAATATTACTAACATATCCTAATAGATTGGAACCCAAAAATATGAGGAATAAGAAATTTGTTGACTGTCATCCAATTGTTTCTCCAATTTGGTAATTGGAGAAATAGGTCCAATATTGTACAATCGATACACACTTTCAGCTTGTTTGTATGGGACAGGGTCTTGCTATGTATAACATAATGACCTTGAAATCTTGCTCCTTCTATCTCAGCTTCTCTATTAGTAGTATTGTTTATTACATGTTTTTACACTATACTGTGGTTCTCAGAACAGCTTACATATTTCAAAAGTATTTATATACACTAAAGAATTGTAGACAATTAAATTGGGAGGGGCTTGTAAAAGAACAACAAAGAGCGAGAGTAAATGCTTTGTTTGACATTTGTAACTATTGTATCAAGTTTGAAGAAGAGGACTTTATAAGTCACTCGTTCTCTGAGATGAATGCTTTTCCAAATTATCACAGCTAATGAACCAAATTCTTACACTCACCTAATGTCTGTGCCACCCTACAAACAGAACCATTGTTCATTGAAACAGTTGGTGAACGACTTTATGGATAGACCATCTTAATACACACACCATTTCTTAAATGAATGTAACCACTTCTCTGGGGTCTGAGAATAAAGTCACTCACTCAAGTCAAATAGCTTTGACCATAACAGGAAGTCTGTATCCAAAAATCGTGCTTACAATTCATTCCCTGGAGCACCAGAACTGTCAACTATCAGCTTAGCTATGATGGAGGTAAAAATCCTTTGGTTATGTGAGAGTCATTGAAGTACAGCCTTATTACAATGAAACCTAATGTCTAAAAATTGTTCTTATTTTGGGCTTGTACCACAGTAAGAGCCAAGATTTTAAGCTCTACTAAATACAAAATAAACGAACAAAAGACTTTATATATTTATGTTCATTAAAGAAAATACTAGTAGTGATGTACTATTTTAAAATATACAGTTAATATATTTGGAGTTATTTAAAATTTATATTGAGAAAAATGTATGTATTTTCACTATTGCTGTGGACAAGCATCTACATAAGAGTGTTAAATTGATTGTTGTTTTATAACAAATAACTTTTATAATACTCATATTTATTGTTATAATATTTTATAAGTTTTAAAGAATATGACAAAAAAAGGTATTGTAGGCATTGAAGGTGTGAGGATTTGGGGTACAAAAGGGAAACAGAAATGTGATTTAATTCTATTTATTTAAAATATGTTTTTAAATGTTAACAAATTCAGATAAATTGAAATCATGTATCTTTTCTCATCCTAATGCAATAAATTTAAATAAATAAAACATTACTTTTTTTAAAAAAGAGAAAATTTTGTTATATTACAAGACTCATATGTATGCAAATATACCCAACAACCTATATAATTATTTAATGACTTCAGATAAATAATGAGATTCCACACATACTTATTAGAATGCATGAAATGTAATGCAGCTTACAGTTCTGAACTACAATATGAATGAAGAGTGAGAGGTTTTCTCATTCATTCTGGAGGGAGTATAAAATGCTATAAACAATTTGGGAAAACATTCAGTGATTTATTATAAAAATAATTAGCCTTACTATATAATTCAGTAATCATGTTTCTATGTACTGACAGATCTATGTTACCAACATAAATCATCTTTCTTTTGCGTGTATATGTTTAAAATCAGTTGATAATAACTAAAGGTTTTGTTTTGTTTTGTTTGATTTGTTTTGTTTTGTTTTGTTGTTTTTGTTTTGTTTTTCAAGACAGGGTTTCTCTGTGTAGCTTTGACTGTCCTGGAACTCACTCTGAAGACCGGGCTGACCTCATCCTCAGAAATCTGCCTGTCTTTGCCTTCCAAGTGCTGAGATTAAAGGTATGCACCACCACTGCCCAGCTTGTTAGTAACTAAAGTTATCCAGGCTGTTCTTCAAAATGTAAATAAAGAGAGGTATACACATACAGTGATATATAATTTTTCAGCAAAAAACATATTGGTAACTTATAAATTTATTTTACGGTATGAAAGAAGCCCCTCTTTAAGCCCTACATAGCAGATGTCCATAATCACATGAGTTTTGTGAAAATAAAACTTGAGACAGATTCAGAAACATTTGTTAGGAGTCTCAGGAGTAGGAATGGACAGGTATTAATTGAACTTCAGGAAATGTTTCAACAAATGACAGCACTCTGACACAGTGTAAGTTTGGCCAAGTCACTAAGCATTTATCAAATCATGTAGAATTGTATAGTATAAAAAATTAAACTTTAAAGTATGAAAAATCTTGATCATATCCAAGGAGAGAATTCAGAATGTTAAAAATAATATTTAATGTATCCTAATAGCCTTAGTAAGAAAGACAGGAGTGAATATTCCTTGCTCAAATTGTTTATGAAGTTAGTGGCATGTATGTGAAGGCACAATAAGTACTTAATATTTTACTTTATTAATAAGATCATTTATAATTAAACTCATATTGGTTTTATTAATTAAGTAATCAATATGAATGCTGGAGAGTCAGGTTCATCTGTGATGATAAGGGGGAATATATGAAGTATTACAGAAGTCAAAATTTTCATGAAGCAATAGGTTGAAGCTGGATGTATTAAAAAAATAGATTGAAACTGGACACACACACAGGAGAGAGAGAGAGAGAGACAGAGAGAGAGAGACACACACACACAGAGAGAGAGAGAGAAAGAGAGAGAGAGAGAGAGAGAGAGAGATTTTCTTAGGATCAGTAATGTTTCATATTTTAATCTTTTAATTTGTTTACTGAATATTTACATCTGCATAATAAGACTGCTGGAAATAACACTCAAATTTAAACACTAGGTTTATCTGTGTTTTATATACATCTTATACACATAATCTGAAGGTAATTTTAGAGAATATTTTAAGTTCACCTACCTGTTGGCTGCAACGTGTCAGAGCTCCTAGGCAAAAAATTTCACAGGTGACATCAAGTTATTGTTTCAAAGGGCTTTAATGCAAATATATCTCAGTGGCAACAAGATTATTCAGTGTCAAATTGATTTCAATAGCATTCACCAGAAAACTCAATGAAGCCCCCTAGAATTCTTGGCTGACATATATATATATATTACATATATTATATGATATATATCATAGAAATAATTGAATCAAAGAATATAGAGGAGCTATAACTATAGCTCAAAGATGTGCTTAGCATACCCTGAATTCAAGCACAGTATCTCCAATATGGTATATAAAGAAATTACGATCTTGAACAATATGAGTAACAAAAGAAGCAGTAATCTTAGATAATGAATACCAACGTAAAATGAGTTTCTTCTAATTCAATATTTTCATGAAGAAGTAATTCAATATGAAAACATATATAGCACCAATTACCTAAGTAGATGTTTATGAGAACTCAATAATATTTCATACTTTATGTACTTTACTGAAATACATGGATCATGTTTTCCAATTTGTACACATAATCTGTGCTTTAAAATTTGCAAACTGTATAATGTGGGGGAAGAGACACAAAAGTAAACTTTGAATGGAAAATAAATTCTTACAAATACTACATAACATCACAGAAATAAGGCCGTCACCATTTGTAAGAGGATGTTACTTGTTTTGGTAGGACAAAATATGACATTTTCATTCTATGAACTTCCTGCATAAAAATAACTACCTCCTAGTGAGAAATAAATCACCATTTCTTTCAAGATAGTGAAATCTTAAGACATGATTGATTGGTAACCCCCATAAATTACCAAGAATACTAAACATAAAAATTTCAGAAAGTATAACAAACATGCAAACAAGAGGAGCACATCTAGACATAACAAATGTACAAGGATATTCTCCACTAGAAAATGGACATTATGGAAATGCTGAGGATGTGGAAATGCTGAGTTTGGGCTGGAGAGATGGCTCAGTGGTTAAGAGCACTGACTGCTCTATCAGAGGTCCTGAGTTCATTTCCCAGCAACCACATGGTAGCACATAACCATCTGTAATGGGTATCCATTGCTCTCTTCTGGTGTGTCTGAAGACAGCCACCGTATACTCACATACATAAAATAAATAAATAAATAAATAAATATAAAAAAAAAAAAGAAAAAAAGAAGAGGTTGATTTTTGCTTCAGCTATTTTGCATTTCTCAGAGTCCACTGTAGTGACTAGGTTCTGGGAGGCACATTTTCCTGGATGTTAATGACAGTGTCAAAGCATACGAGTTGAGGATGATTATTATTCTAGGTGTTGATATAGTTGTGTGTGTGTGTGTGTGTGTGTGTGTGTGTATGTGTGTGTGTGTGTGTATGTGTCCATTCCAACATTTGTGTTGTTTCTTCTGGATCTTAGAAACATGTTGGTTGACAGAGAGTGGTTCTTAATCCCTACCTGGACAGGCAACTGAGATTCCTACATAATTGTACACCCAGGACAGGTGTAAACTATTTTACAATCAGAATAAGAATAATTACCTACAAACATATAAGAAATAGATGGACTAACACTCATATCTCTGTATTTCCAGGTACATGCAGAATCATTACCCATATGTAAATGTAAATAAAGTTTGTACTTAAAAAAGTATTTTCTTGCCATGTGTTTGAACCTGAGTCTTTATACATACTATGTAAACACTGTCAGTAATCTGTAATCTTAGTTATTTACACTTTTTGGTTTTTAAAATAATCTTACTTAGTTGCCATGTCATGTTTCTTTGCCTTATGTACTTTCTTAGCTCCATATATAGCTGAGTTTACATAACTTCTTATATACCTAGGATCAGCTTCCATAAAACAATGTAATCAATACATCAAGCAACTTCAGTTTTATACTAGAGTCACAGCTAAAAATATTCAGTAGACTACCGATATGCTCATGAAAATTGTACAGTATCATTTCATCTATCTGGAGAGTTTATGCTATTACCTTAACAATATTACAGTATCCAAGTAAATAGTATTAGTAATGATGCAGCAGTAAAAAATGTTAAAGTAAATTTCTTCTTGATTATGTGCGCATTCTACTGGAAATTTGTATATATTTTACAATTTTGGGTAGGTATTAATATCTCTGTGAATTTTGCATAAACATGTTAAAGGAAGAACATGTTAATCATAATATTTTTCATATGGAATATTAAGTTGAAAGTGTAATCTTATTTCAATGATCTCAATTTAAATAAATAAAGCAATCATTATCTTAACATAATTTAGCTTTGGATTACTGTGCATTGCACTAAAATAAAGCATTCAAATTTGAATTTAAAATTAATAAGACATAATGTTGTCTGTTCCTTTCCTGTCATTGGGATATAATACTCTGACAAGCATCTTAAGGGAAAGAAGGTTGGTTCGCAGTTTGAGGTTAGAGTTCTTGACAGTGAGGCTATCACAGCAGTAGAAGCTTAAGGCACTTGGCCTCATTGTATCTATAGTCAAGAAATTGAGAGTGGTTAATACTTAGCATTGGTAATATCCATGCCTTCAGTTATATAGTCCATATATGGCTCATAACCTCATCCAGGGAATGTCAGCGCTAGTGGGCAAGTCTCACTACCTCAATTAACAATAAAGGCAATGTTCAGCTTAAGACTATCAAAAAAATCCCTACAAGCATAAGAGGAAGCCCATCTTCTATGTGACTTTCAAGTCTGTCAACCTGACATTTTATATACCCACAATAATTGCAGGCTACATGCTAGGGTGGACAATAAAATATTAGAGCTATAAAGAGTATGTGACACCAAACCAAGGACTTCTTTGAAAAACGAGTAGGCATCAGGATTATCTGGCAACTATGTTTTAAATATAATTTTGTATGTGGTCACAAAATTCAGATGCCTAAACAAATTGGTAGACAGACTCCTTCCCCCATGTGACCTAGCTGTCACAGTTCTTAAAACTGAACCACTGCAAGTGCATTTCTTGGAAAGTAATATGATTTATTTTACAAATGGCACATGTTTCTGAGCTGTTCCTCTGACTTTGGTTGACATGTTGACATAAATAAATGTAATACTTGCATTGTTACACAAAACATTTAGATCCATAAAAAATGTTGACTTTTCTGAGAGAAGAATCAGAGATACTACTGGCAACCTAAATGATATATAGCAGCATGTGGCATACCACCACAGATGCAATCACTAACTTTTTTTTTTGCATACTGTGCATTTTTACAGAGGCATAGAGCCAACTTACTATTGACCCTAGTTTCTTTATGAGCCTTCCAGTAGTCAAACTGACATAACATAAAGCAAATATTCTCTTAAAGTGGTTTAAGTATGAATTATTTAATGTGACTAGTGATCATAATGCACAACTTTTCCAATTTTTGTATTTTTATTTATTGAGAATTTCATACATGAGTATTGTATTTATAGCATTATTTTTACCACACTTCTCCTTTCTCCAAATTCTTTCATACATCCCACTTTCAATTTCATAGGCAAGTCTTACTCTTTAATTATAATTTATTGATATTACACATACAAAGAGACAAATATGTGTGTATGCGTCTCTCTGTGTGTATATATATATGTGTGTGTATATATATATACACATATATACACACACAGATATGTATATATATATATGTATATGTGTGTATATATGTGTATATACACACACACACACACACACACACACACATATATATATATATAAAACTTTAAAATATATAACAATAAAACTTTCTGACTTTATTTAGTGTTGCTTATATGAATTTAGGGCTGTCCACTTTGGATTAGATAACCTGTAGGAGTCATCTGTGGAGAAGACTGATTCTAACTCTCTTGCCAGGCAGCCATGTTAACTTCATTTTATGGTGAGGCCAAGTAGGTATTTCTGCATTTACACTGGCATGTCAACAGTATGACAATGGGTTAGCATTCTACAATTCTTGTTCAGGCAATCAGGTCGTGAAAATTTCATGAGAGTGGCTTCCCTGTCATATATAAAACACACTATCCCCCTGGAGACATGCTGGCTATCTAACTCTTACTAGTTTTCTATTTTCTCCTCAGCAATGGTCCCTGAGTTTTTATAGTAGGGGTTGCTTTGCAGACATAGAAACTGAGATTTGGCTCCCTGTAGTAAGTTGTTCTCTGCATTTTCACCAGATGTAGATATCTGTAACAGTCTCTGCAGACTATATATATATATAT
>NW_022196898.1:24095223-24100465 GCF_008632895.1 Mastomys coucha
ATATATATATATATGTATCAATATATATATATATACATTGATGAGGGGTGAGAGGTAACTTTATCTATTAGTGTAAGGATAACTATTCAGAAAGCAACTGGTTTAAGGATGTGTCAGTAGTTTGTTATCATGCAGAGTTTGTGGTTGGTGTCTTAGTGTTACTGTAACTAGCACATTTTCCCTCCTATTAAGGTTATCTTTCACTCTGAGTCCCCTGCTTATTCCCAAGTTATAAATGTAAATGCTGTGCTTTTCTGGATATCTTGCTGTTCTGGTCATTACTACGGTTCATAGGTATTAAAGCTTGTTAAGATTTTGATTACTTTACTCCCTTGGTAGCATGAACAGTTCCTTCTGGTACTATGTAGTCTAGTCTCTAGAGAGGATGCTTCCGGGGTAATTACAGCTCTGGAATTCTTGAAGTCCTGTGTTTAAAGTATACGGTCTCTCCAACAATAGAGTCTTATCCTCAATACTTTGAGCCAACTAAAGTTAGTAGCAATAGTGCATACACATAAAGTAGAGTGGAGATCTCTTAAACTCCACAAACCAAAAATTCAAAAAGAGATTTCATGCCAGGCAGTGGTGGCACATGCCTTTAATCCCAGCACTTGGGATGCAGAGGCGGGTGGATCTCTGAGAAGGCAGCTTGGTCTACAGAGTGACTTCCAGGACAGCCAGGGCTATACATAGAAACCCTTTCTCAAAAAACAAACAAACAAAGAAAAACAAAAAAACAAAAAAAAGAGATTTCACAAGTTTGATACTAATGCTTTCAAGGGAGAAACATTGCTACATCAAGTGGCATTTTTTTTCATTTAAGTAACAAGTGTGTGTGCCCACACACACACAGAAAAACACAATTTTAAATAAACATGAAATAATACAATTCTGAATGGCTTTCCTCCAACACTCTTAGGGCTATTTATCCCTCTTACTTCCTTCTCTTGTTTTGTTCACTACTCTCACTTCCATGAAGACCAAGTCTCCTGACGTCTGTTAGTCTTAGTTCCTCTTTCACAGCATCCGTGTCCCATAGTGTTCTTCTCTCTAAAGCTCCCACTCCTTTTCCACAATTCCAAGGTACCTTTTTAATTTTCTGGTACCTCGGGTTACTCAAAGTGATAAATTCACATCTAAAGATTTCAACGAGATTCCAAAAATAAAAAAGGATAGCTTAATTTGCTTTGAGTTGCTGTGGAAAAACATTATGAAGGAAAGTAACTCAGAGAAGAAAGGATCTATTTAACATGAATATCCCACTAATAACTAATCATTGAGGGAAACCAATACAGGAATAAAACAGAGATGATGGAGAAATGTTGCTTACTTGTCTGGACTCTATGTCTAGCTCAGTCTGCTTTCTAATATAATCCAGGTCCACTAACTGCAATGTAGGACATCCCTCAGTTGGTTGGGCCCTCTCACACAAATCATTAACCTTGAGAATAAGTCCTGCATACTTGCTTATGCTCCAATATTTTGGAGGTGTGTTCTTAGACGATGTGCCCAGTTTCTAGATAATTCAAGTTTGTGTAAGGTTGACAAAAAGATCTGACAAACACAGAAAATATGTGGTATTTGTTTTTATTGATCTGTAATACCTCACTCAGTAATGTATTTTCTAGTTTTATTCATTCACCTGTAAACTTCATAATTTCATTTTTCTTTACACATGAATAGTATCCCATTGTGTATGCATTATATATTCATTATCCATTCAGCAATTGAGGAGGACTTATAGAACAATTTATACATAAGTACTAGAAGTTATATCCCAAAATTCAACAGGTAACATTGCTTTGTTAATAATATTTGGGATTAACCATCACAAATGTAATAAGCTATTCAATTAATATTTTCTTTATGCTATATCAAAATATTATATAATTCAGAGCTAATGTGAACATATTTATTTCAGATTCATTGAGATGCTCCTTAATCTGTTTTCATGCAAAAGTTGTATTACCTGATAATATGACATTGAAAATAGGCAAAAAAAAAGTTACGTGACTAACTGATAAAGCTAAATTAAAATGCCTGTTTCCTATTTAAAAGTTGTCATGTTAATGAGCTTTGAAAAAATATTCTCAAAAACTGGCCCTCCAGATGGCATGGATCCGTCTGCACACATAAATATTCCAGAGACACCATATAAAAAGTGTTCCAGGCAGCTGGAACTGGGTACTGGCTGCTCTGCCTTGGGAAGCTTGTGGAAAGCTATATCCAACATTGTCCTTGTTCAATATGTCATGCTACTAGAATATCAGAAACCCTGAGGAAATGCCAGTACCAGTTATTCAGAAATGGAGAAACCAGGCCACTGATGTTTCCTCCTATATTTACCAGGCTGTTCAAGGGCCTCCCTGATGAGAAAAAGATAAGAACATATTTTATTATGGACCCTGCTTGCCAGATGATTTATGGCATTAATTTGAGAAGAAGTATTTTTCTGAATACTTACAAAATGATGATATTGGTTAATTATTTCCCTTAATGCCAATAATTAATGTAATGTCATCTTAATACTTCTCAACTTAGCCAGAAGAGAATAAAATTTCTTTCTCCTCTTTCTCATCTTTCTCCTCCTTATTAGGGGAAAAAAGGTTGAATCATAAAGACATGTATATGCTAACAAGGAAACTAATGACTAATTGTTGCTCAGGCAACAGAGAGATTATGAAGTTTGTTCCTAATAAACTCATCAATCTGGCCAGTACTGCTCTGAATTTCAGCATATATTCTAATACTCTTGAGTACATTAATGAGCCAACATGTCAGAATTTTGATGAAAAAAAATCACACTTATTGCCAAATTAACAAAATTGTTAGTGGGATCATAAGGAAGTCAGCTGATATGATACAATACTTGGAGTACATTCTAACATTCATCAATTACTTGGAAGCTTCCTGTCAACATAGGTAAAATTATTTATGATATTCAAATGGAGTAGCATCTTTTGTGGATGTTTGGCTGTTTTTCATAATGGTGAAGACTAATTTCTGTAGATAAGATTTTGTTACATTACTTATTCTTGCTCTCTATCTTTACTTTTGTTAACAGACTACTTCTACAAAGAGTAGGTCTGTTATGTTATTATACATTCTTCAATAATGATTGATGTTTTAATTACTTGTTCAGGAGCTGAAAAATAGTTCAGTCAGTAAAGAGTTTGCCTTAAAAACACATTAAAAAATTCTATTAGACAGGGTAGCTCACATTTGTACTTCAAGTAATGAGGAAGTAAAGACAGGTAGAGCCTTAGATATATCACAATCCAAGAAGCTAAGTTTACTAGCTGAAGCCCAAGCCAATGAAAAAATGTACATATAAGAGAATGGTGTGTAACTCCTCTGTCAGAACACTCCAGTTAATATTTAGGACCAGGCCCACAAGGAAGCATTCATGTACAAGGGTACTAACACATTTGTGAACATATATAGGCACATGAATATGTGCAAACATATGCATAAAAGTCCTGACCTCCCAGTAATATTTTGAATCTCAAATCAGCTACATAATCTTTGAGGACTAGTGAGTATCACATTTCCCCCCACAAGGCAATATAATTTAATTTTATAATTTCAGTGCCATCCTTGATTTTATCAGTCTTTAAAGTTAAAATCATCAGTGTTCCTAATGAATAATTATTAATAAAGATTATTGTATAACTCTCTAGCAATTTTATATAGTTAATTAACCAACTTGAAGAGATTCACTAGCCAGAGATAGTGTCAAAATAATTAGGGTGAAAATATAGAAGGAAATTATACTAACAATATGATGACTGTGAAAATTAGTTTTGGCTTCCATTTTAGTTTTGATTCTCACAAACCTGTGACCTACAGATTAGTAACTGCATTTTACAAAGTGGAAAAAGTAGTGGGTGAATGAAAAGGATGCATTCAGAATAATTTTGCCAGAAATTTTAGACATTACTATCTAGGCTCCTTGAATTACTCAAACTTGTTGCCTTAGAAACCATCTTTAAGGTGTTCTTAGTCTGTTAGTACATGAGATAAAATTTGTAGTTTTATCTTGTTTTGATTTGAACTTTAATAAAAATTATTTTATAGACAAATATGAAACAACAATTCACCTTTCTAAAAACCACATTGCCTATGAACTATCCATAACAGAATTATGTAAATATGGTTTTAATTCCAGATTATTAGATATTTTTCTATACATCTTTGTTTTTATTTGAAGTGGATAGGAATATGTTCATTTTGCTTACATTTCCATCACCTAAAGCAGAGAGGGAAGGAACTCAAACAAGGTACGAATGTTCAGGACAGTAACACCTATAGCACTTACATGACTCTTAAACTGCCAAATTTCTCTTACAATGGAGGTACAACCATGGCTACTTTTGGAGCACAGCTTCTGTGTACTGACCCAGAGGAAACATTTCCCAAAGATTTCACCTCCATAATGCTAGTTACTTCTTAATCACTGCAAATTTCCAAACTCCAGCTAACCACCATTACGTGTGTCAGTAACAAAAAGATTTCACTTCACTTGTGCAAATCTCTTGGGAATGACAGAAGATCCTTCAGCTCTAGTTGACCAGAACAACAGGCTCTTAATTCAAATACAAAAACAAAAAAACAAAAAACAAAACAAAAAAAAAGCAGCCCTCAGATTTTGTACACTTCTCTCTGAAACTAGCCAGAGCTCCATCTTTTTGCATGCTCTCAAGATCCTTATCTTCCAATCTTCTACAAAATAGCTCACTGAGCTCTCTCAACACTCAATGGTATTTCTAACCCAAAGATCCAAAGTCTTTCAGATCATCCCCAAAACAACATGGTCAGAGGTGTCATAAAAGTAACCCTCCATGCTGGTACCAACTTGTATTAGTTATGATTAATAACAAAGAAATTAAAGACAATATCAGAAAATAAAATCTGTATATTTATAGAAAGATAGGATGAACACAGTACAATTAATCATCCTATAAAAGGCAATCTACAGATTCAATGTTCCCTCCTTCAAAAATTCCAACAATGTGAAGGAATTGGACACCATTATCTAGGATCTAAAAATATAAATAGAAACAATGAAGAAATCATAAAGGAAGACAACCCTGAAGGTAGAAAACCTAGGAAAGAGATCAGGAGTCATAGATACAAGTATCACCAACAGAATACAAGAGATAAGAGAATCTCAGGTGTTCCTTGTGTAATGTGGGTTGTTCTTCCTGTAATTCCAAACTTCTGGGCTAATAACCACTTATCA
>NW_022196898.1:24100969-24107706 GCF_008632895.1 Mastomys coucha
AAAAAAAAAAAAAAAAAAAAAAAAAAAAAAAAGAGAGAATCTCAGGTGTAAAAGATACCATAGAAAACATTGACACAACACTCAAAGAAAATGCAAAATGCAAAAGCTCCTAACCCAAACCATCCAGGAAATCCAGGACACAATGAGAAGTGTAAGCCTAAGGATAATAGGTATAGAAGAGAGTGAAGATGCCCAACTTAAAGGGCCAGTAAGTATCTCCAACGAAATTATAGAAGAAAACTTTCCTAAGCTAAGGAAAGAGATGCCCATGAACATACAAGAAGCCTACAGAACTCCAAATAGATTGGACCAGAAAAGAAATTCCTTCCATCACATAATAATCAAAACATCAAATGCACTAAACAAAGAAAGAATATTAAAAGCAGTAAGTGAAAGTGGTCAAGTAACATATAATGGCAGACCTATCAGAATTAGACCAGACTTCTCACCAGAGACTATGAAAGCTAGAAGATCCTGGGCAGATATCATACAGACCCTAAGAAAACACAAATGCCAACACAGACTTTTATACCAGCAAAACTCTCAATTACCATAGATGCAAAAACCAAGATATTCCATGACAAAACGAAATTTTCACAACATCTTTTCACAAACTATGCCATACAAAGGATAATAGATGGAAAAATACGAACACAAGGAGGGAAACTACACCCTAGAAAAAATAAGAAAGTAATCTTTCAACAAAGCCAAAATAATATAGCTACACAAACATAATTCACCTCTAACAAAAAAAATAACAGGATGTAACAATCACTCTTCCTTAATACCTCTAATATGAAAATTAATATTACCAACATATCCTAATCAATTTAAATTAAAATATATGAGGAAGTAGAAATCTGTCAGATGTCACCTAGTGGCCTCTCTAATTTGGTAATTGGAGAATAGGTACAATAGGCCTTCTATCATGTCACTATGGATTAAGGCTGGTCTTCAAGATCAACAAAAACAACAGAAAGCCCACATACACATGGAAGCTTAACAAACCTTTAGTCAATGGTAACTTGGTAATGGAATAAACAAAGAAGGAATTTAAAGACTTTTTAGAATTTTATGAAAATTAAGGTACAACATTCCCAAACTTATGGGACATAATGAAAGCAGTGCTAAGAGGAAAACTCATATCTCTGACCGTCTTGAAAAAGATATTGGAGAGAGCATACACTAGCAGTTTAACAGCTCACCTGAAAGCTCTAGAACAAAAAGAAGCAAATATATCCAAGAGGAGTAGAGTGTAAGAAATAATCAAACTCAGGGCTGAAATCAACCAAGTAGAAACAAAAAGAATTATACAAAGAATCAACCAAACCAGGAGCTGGTTCTTTGAGAAAATGAACAAGATAGATAAACCTTTAGCCAGACTAACCAGAGGGCACAGAGACAGTATCCAAATTAACAAAAATGAAAAGGGAGATATAACAACAGAAACCAACAAAATCCAAAAAATTATCAGATCCTACTACAAAAGCCTATATTCAACAAAACTGGGAAATCTGGATGAAATGGACAATTTTCTAGACATATACCAGGTACCAAAGTTAAATCAGGATCAGGAAAATGGTCTAAACAGTCCCATATCCCCTAAAAAAATAGAAACAGTCATTAATAGTCTCCCAACCAAAAAAAGCCCGGGACCAGATGGGTTTAGAACAGAGGTTTATCATACTTTCAAAGAAGACCTAATACCAATACTCCTCAAACTATTCACAAAATAGAAACAGAAGGTACTGTACCCAACTTGTTCTATGAAGCCACAATTACTCTGATACCTAAACCACACAAAGAATGAGAACTTCAGACCAGTTTTCCTTATGAATATTGATGCAAAAATATTTAACAAAATCCTCCAAATATGAATACAATATGATCAAAACAATGATCATCTATCATCATCAAGTAGGCTTCATTCCAGGGATGCAGGGATGGCTCAATATATGGAAACCCATCAATGCAATCCACTATATAAACAAAATTGCCTGACCTGCAGGACTTTAACAACAGGGTTCTCAAGGGAAGGGAGCAAAAACAAATTGGATACAGGTGCAAACGAAGAAGACAAGTCTCAGTTTACTCTAGGGAAACAAAGGGATTATAGGCTACAAACCACAAAGGTTTTGCCCAGGTGCACAGGCCAAGCAGGTATTATCTCTTGGTTACACACTAATGTAAATGGAATATCAACATTGTGAAATATCTGGAAAGGAATGTGCTCACTGTAAAAAGTCCAGAAAGCATCCTATCATAAAATTATGGGAACTTTATGGGAAAATTATAGGAAGTACCAAGTCAATTATGGGAATGGAAGGGAGGTAGTGGAAGAAACAGGAGTGTTAATAGATAATGGCCCAGGGACAACAAAGAGACTGAGATGCCAGGGGCTTTGGGGCCCCAACAAAATCTCAAAGGAAAAAAAAAACCACATGATTATTTCACTAGATACTGAGAAAGCATTAGAAAAAATTCTATACACTTTCATTATAAAAGTCTTGGGAAGTTCAGGAATTCAAGGCCCATACCTAAACGTAGTAAAAGCAATATGCAGCAAACCAGTAGCCAGTATCAAACTAAATGGAGAGAAACTTGAAACAATTCCACTAAAATCAAGGACTAGACAAGGATGCTTCTCTCTCACTTTCTATGCAATATAGTACCTGAAGTTCTAGCTAGAGAAATTCGACAGCAAAAAGAGGACAAAGGGAAACAAATTGGAAAGGAAGAAATCAAAATATCACTATTTCCAGAAGATATGATAGTATACTTAAGTGATACCAAAAATTCCACCAGAGAACCCCTACAGCTGATAAAGAATTTCAGGAAAGTGGCTTGATGTAAAGTTAACTCAAACAAATCAATAGCTTTCTTATAATCAAAGGGAAAAAAAAAGCTGAGAATGAAATTAGGGAAAGGACATCCTTTACAATAGACACAAACTATAAAATATCTGGGTATGACTCTAATTAAACCAGTGGAAGATCTATACAACAAGAACCTCATTTTTCTAAAGAAAGAAATCAAAGAAGACCTCAGAAAATGGAAAGATCTCCCATGCTCAGAGATTGGCAGGATTAATATAATAAAAATGGTCATCTTGCTGACAGTAATCTACAGATTCAATGCGATCCCCATCAAAATTCCAACTCAATTCTTCATAGAGTGAGAGAGACCAATTATCAAATTCATTGTGAATAACAAAAAACTCAGGATATTGAAAACTGTTCTCAATAATAAAGGAAATTCTGGCTGAATCACCAACCTTGACCTTAAGCTGTACTACAGAGCAATAGTGAGAAAAATTGCATGGTATTGTTACAGGGACAGGCAGGTAGATCAATGGAATGGAACTGAAGACCCAGAAATGAAGCCATACACCTATGGTCACTTGATCTTTGACGAAGGATCTAAAACCACTCAGTGGAAAAAAAGACATCATTTTCATCAAAGAGTGCTGGCTCAACTGATGGTTAGCATGGAGAAGAATGCAAATTGATCCATTCTCCTTGTACAAAGCTCAAGTCCAAGTGGATCAAGGACCTCCTTAAAAAGCAGATACTCTGTCTCTAGTAGAAGAGAAAGTAAGAAAAAGCTTTGAATGCATGGGCACAGTGGAAAATTTCCTAAACAGGACACCAATGGTTTATGCTCTAACATCAAAAATTGACAAATGGGACCTATAAAATTGCAGAGCTTCTATAAGGCAAAGGACACTGTTAATATTATAAAAATGTCCAAGCAAAGGGTTGGGAAAAGACCTTTACCAATCTGATATTTTATAGAGGGCTAATATTCAATATATACAAAGAACTCTAGAAGTCAGACTCCAGAGAACCAGATAACCCTATTAAAAATTAGGGAACACCCAGGCGGTGGTGGTGCACGTCTTTAATCTCAGCACTTGGGAGGAGGCAGAGGCAGGCGGGTTTCTGAGTTCGAGGCCAGCCTGGTCTACAGAGTGAGTTCAAGGACAGCCTGCACTATACAGAGAAACCCTGTCTCAAAAAAAAAAAAAAAAATAGGGAACAGAGTTAAACAGAAACTTCTCAACTGAAGAAGCACCTAAAGAAATGTTTAACATCCTTAGTCATCAGGGAAATGCAATTCAAAATAACCCTGAGATTCCACCTCACACCAGTCAGAATGGCTAAAATCCAAAGCTCAGGTGACAGCAGATGCTAACAAGGATGTGGAGAAAATGGAACACTCCTCTGTTGCTAGTGGGATTGCAAGCTGGAACAACTATTCTGGAAATCAATTTGGTGATTCTTTAGAAAATTGGGCATAGTATTATCTGAGGATCCAACTATACCATGACTACTGGGCATATACCCAGAAAATGCCCCAACATGTAGTAAGGGCACATGCTCCACAATGTTCATAACAGCAATACTTATAATAGCCAGAAGCTGGAAACACTCCATATGTCCCTCCACAGAGGGATGAATACAGAAAATGTGGTACATTTGCACAATGGAATACTACTCAGATATTAAAAACAATGACTTCATGAAATTTGCAGGCAAATGGATGGAACTTGAAAATATAACCCTGAGTGAGGCAACTCAGTCACAAAAAAAGTAAATACAATATATACTCACTGATGAGTGGATATTAGCCCAAAAGTTTGGAATACACAAGATTCAATCCACAGATCATATGAAGCCCAAGAAGGAAGACCAAATGTGGATGCTTCAGTGCTTTTTAGAAGGGTGAGCAAATTACTCACAGGAGGAAATATGGAGACAAAGTCTGGAGCAGAGACTGAAGGAAAGGCCATCCAGAGACTGCCCCCCTGGAGATTCATCCCTTATACAGCCACCAAACCTGGATGTTATTGTTGATGGTGGGAAGTGGTTGCTGACAGGAGCCTGATATGGCTTTCTCCTGAGATGCTCTGCCAGATCCAAACAAACACAGAGGTGTATGCTCACAGCCAACCTTTGGACTGAGTGCAGGTTCCCTGATGGAGAAGTTCCAGAAGGGAATCAAGGAACTGAGGGGGTTTGCAGTCCCATGGAAGTAGTAACAATATCAACAGTCCAGACCTCCCAGCTCTCCTGGAGACTGGACCAACCAAAAAGTGGACCAACCAGCCTTATATGTGGCAGAGGATGGACTTGTTGGACAATAGTGGGAGGAGAGGCCCTTTAGCCTGAGGGTGTTAAATGTCCCAGTGTAGGGGAATACCATAAAGAGAAGATGGGAGTGGCTGTGTAGGTGAGGGAAACACCCTCATTGAGGCAGGGTGAAGGGAAATAGGAGAGAGAGTTTCTGATGGGATGACCTGGGAAGGGGAAAACAGCTGAAATGTAAATAAAAAACTACCCAATAATTTATTCACACACACGCGCGTAAATTCAAACACATTTCTCACAGACCTTGAAAAGGACAATTACTAATTTTATAGAAAAAACAACAACAATAAATAAAAGCCAACTAAACCCAAAACAGGGTAGCTAAGTCAATCCTGAACAATCAGAATGGCTATGATCAACAGCAGCTCATGTTGGTAAGGATATGAAATGAGAGTGATACCAAAACACTGCTTTTCGAGTACTAACATGTATTCCCACTATAGAAATCAATATGGTGGTACCGCAGAAAATTTGACGTTAATCTACCTCAAGACATAGCTACACCACTCTAGAAGATATACCTAAAGGATATCCCATCCTACCACAGGGCACTTGATCAAACATGTTTATCGCTGCTCTAGTCATAATGTCTAGAGACTTGAAACAACTTAGATGTCCCTCAAGAGAGGAATGGATAAGTAAAATGTAGTAAATTTAGACAATGGAGTACTTTCGGCTGTTTAAAAAAAGTGACATCATTAAATTTTCAGGGAAATGGATAGATATAGAAAAATCATCCTGAATGAGGTATGCCAGACCTAGAAAGACAATTATGATATGCATTCAGTTATATGTGGACATTACCCATGCAATAAATGATAACCACACCACAAAACATAAACCCAGAGAGATTAGATATCTATTAGGGGGTTAACATCGATTTCTCACAGAGGGAAAAATATAATAGATTTTATGAATAGACTAGGGGGGTCAAAGGAACAGGAAGTGCAAGATCAGGTGAGGAGACTGTAAAAATAGGGTTGGAAAAAGGAATGCATGAATAGTCTTTTAAATTGAGGGATATCTAAAGGATGGTTTGTAAACCTAGTTCAGTGGAAATTTCTTAAGTGTTTGTTTGTTTGTTTTTCTTGGCAACTTGACACACACTAAATACATGAAATATCATCATGGTCTAGCTATAAAGCATTTTTTTTTAATTAGTGATCAACGGAGTTGGCCCCAGCCCATTGTTGCTGGTATAATCACTGCCATGGTTCTAAATGAAGAAACCTGAACAGCCATGATGAATAAGCCAGTTAAAAATTCCACACTATGGCCTCTGCACTCGATGACTTTTGCTTCCAGGTTCCTAGCCTGTTCAAATTCCTGTCCTGACTGGCTTTGATGATGAACAGTGAGGTGGTATAGTAAGTTGCATAAACCCTTACCTCCACAACTTGCTTTTCCTCACAATGTTTCATAGTAGCATTAGTATTTCTATATTTCTTGAATGGTAGTTGTAGCAAAAGTGGTAATAGGTACAATGTAACCACTTGAAACTTTAACCTCTTTTTTTTTATTTTTAGATTTTTTCTTTATTTACATGCGAATTTCTCCATTCCCAGTTTCCCCTCCAAAAAACAAAGA
>NW_022196898.1:24108757-24118622 GCF_008632895.1 Mastomys coucha
CAGAAGTCTGGAATACAGGAAGAACAACCCACATTCCACAAGGAACTCAAGAAGAAGGAAGACCCAAAACTTTAACCTCTTGAAGCCAAATATTGAGACATACCATAACCCAATAGAAAGCCCTAAGAGAGCCTTTACAATATGTCTTAAGCAAGATGATACAAGTCCTGAGTGCAACTATAAGCTTTGCTTAATCAGGCTTTCTTTCTCCAGGTTTAGGTAACCCAATGCATGTTGCTGGTGTTTGTTTGAAAAGCAGAGTATTTTGGCTTTGACCTGATAGTGCTAGCTTCATATCTCTGTTGTCATTCTGAGAGCAGTGGTCAAGTCGTCTGATCTCACTCTTCACACTTTTTTCTTTTCTCCATTTCCCCTCTCTTAATGGTTAATAATACTTTACTAGAATTCTTTTCCAAGTATTTTTATATTAGTGACTGAAAATGTTCACATATATTTCTCCAGTTTGCTTCAGAATACCAGTCACAAAAAGTTATGCATTTTTTGAACTGACATTTTGATTTAGTCTAACATGAATTTTGTGTTAACAGAGCTCTAAGAATAAGCACTCATGATTATTATGAATTCCACTTTAAATTAATTAAGTAAATACTAAGTCATGTCTCCATAATAACATTATTATTGTCAAATCATCTCTATTAGTAACATTGTATTACAGGATGAGACAATAGATAATATTCCAACCATGGTTTCAAACATATGTACATAAATCTATGTAAATGAAAACCCTATATTCAAAATATTTGTTATAGGTCAGGCTTTTGATGCATTCCTGAATATATTTAAAACTAAAATTACTCAGTACATAACATCAGCACTTTCCCTTGATGTGAATAAGTTTCATGTCCCACCTCTAATGTCTGTGCCAATGGGGGAGCACAATTTAATCAGGCTCAGTCAGCTTGAGCCAAGCTATCCAAACTGAGGGCATCACATTAAATCATAAATCAGTGAAGGATTATCTGTTGGGGGCAGAGATAATACAGTCCATTTATTTTGCTTTGTGATGATCCAGCTTGATCTAAATATAAAACTGGACTGTAAGATAATGAGAAGGCAGTAGTCTTTCTGTTGTCTCTCATATGGAAAGGCAGTTGATAACTTACAAGTCATTTTCAACTCTGATGTAATTTTTTGGATTTTATGGTATATGTGTGTGTGTGTGTGTGTGTGTGTGTGTGTGTGTGTGTGTGTGTGTGTATGTGTGTGTGTGACATACTCTTCAGAGATATAATAATGGAGACACTCCTAGGTAAATGAAAATAAGTCAATAATCAGCCTGAGATTGTGCAATTTCCTAATTGCACAGTAATGTCTTTTGGATGCAATAAGATTAGTGACAATGAACTAATAGAATAACCCCCTGAATGAATAATACATTAATATTTTTGATGCTTCACAAAAATTTCTTAGACTGACAACTTTCCACTCATTAATACTTGTGCCATATTATTTTATGTTAAAAAATACTTTTTGCCATTATGGACTTCCTCATTTTGTATTCTTTTTATGAGAACATAGAAACTAATTTTAATCTAGTGTTGCTATAAGAGGAAAGAAATAATTCTTAATACCATGGGCTTCAGTCAAGTTCCAATACTTTATTATGATCATGTATTTATTATTATTGCACAGAGCACAGGCCAGTTATATTTGAGACATAGGAACAATGATTTTGAATTTTTCACTTATCTCTAAAATTCAAAAGGTCCTAAAACAAGTGAATGCATTAGACTCTAATATTGAAGGACAGATTAACTTTCATGTAGGAGGTGGAAACAGAGCTTGGGTTATTCTGGGAAGATCCACACATCTCAAGATAAATATTCCTAGCACATTCTACAACTATTGTAATTATTATTTTATATTTATAAAATATTAAGGTTGAGCCGATCCAAAGCCACACACACAAAAAAATTCTTAAGTCTTCAATCTCATTGTTAACCTGTCAGTTCTAAATATTTCCTAGATCACATCCAACCCAATTAAGAAAAATAATATTAAAAATCTTTAATCAAAGCTATTGGGAGACAGAGACAGGAAGTTATCTGTGAGCTTCAGGACAATTATAGTTATGTAAAAAGATATTGTCTCAATAAAAAAAAACCAAACAAAATATCCAATCCATGTACATTCATTGTCTTGGCATGTGGAAAAAAAATATACATACTTCATATATATCGTTTGCTAATTTTGTTTGTTTTTATTGAGACAAGTACTCTCTATGTAGAGGTGGATATATAAATTATTTTATATATAATTTTTATATATTATATATATAATTTTTCTTATAAGCAAAGATACTGAATCTTATAGGGATGATTCATTTGTTTTGTGAACTTAGAAATACACTGACTTTACAATGAGAGGAGAAATTTTGATTCAACCATTTAGAAACAAAGAAGATACCTCATTATATATTTGTTCTTGTTCAGTGAAAATGAAAGGTAATAAGGCTAACTAGCATTCAGTTTTCTTATAAAGAGAAATAGGACAGAAAATATGGTGTAAAATCAGGATTATTCTACTTTTTGATTAAAAATTTGAAACTTATATTTTCTCTATAATATGTTTTGATCATGTTTCTTTCCCCTCTCCTAACTGTTAGATCTACCTACCTCCCTCACCATCCAACTTTATGTTCTTTATCTATATACTTTTCTTTCAAGATACAAAATCTCTGGCTCTTTAAGAAATACACAGAATCTTGTATTCCAAGAAAAGTTACAAACAATATATTACAAAATAATGATTTTCACTTTCCAATAAAGAATCTTATTATGTCTTATGGTACCATTTTGAAATAACTTCTCTGGACATATTAGAGTTTAATCAGAAAATAAAATGGAGATAAGACCTAGATATATTTTCTGCATTCTGTTTTCAGGTTCCTGCCACTACAAGAATTATGGAAACATGCTGATATTTAATAAGTTAATTCTCTGAAATCTCCATGACTATGATAATGGACACCATTAATATACTCTCCCAGATTATCTTCAGTTTATCATCTCTGTTCAAATCTAATAGTTCCACATGAATTGTAGAGTTCTGCAGCATCATATATTAGTAATGTTCTTGATTTGTTATGCATAACAATATTCTTACTTTATGAGTGTACAGTATTGGTTTTGTAGAGTCAGCTTCCCTGAATGAGATTTGTATGAGATCTATCACAGAGCACAACAATGCTGAAGGATATATCCAGTAAAACATTCTACCACAGAAAATGTGAGCAGTGCTAGCTAACTGGGCAAAAACTATCACACATGAAAGGATACAGCTATAATGCATATACTAGGAAAGGAATATTTCAGGGACAAGTGACAAACTTTTCTTTCATTTCTGAGCTAAAATAGTAGAGTATCAGTGAATATGGCTATTGAAATACCTTTGTAGTAGGGTACAGAATCTTTTGGGTGTATGTCAAGGAGTTGTAAATTTGGATCCCATGGTAGAATTGCTTGTGGTTTTTGAGAATATTTATGCCGCTTTCCAGAGTGGGTTCTCCCATTTATATTTCTGCAAATAGTGAATAAAAGCTCCTCATATTTTTTATCAGTTGTTTTCTTGATCTTAGCTAAACCAAGTTAAATGAAAACACAAACTAGTATAATTTGTGTATCTCTGACTGCCAAGCTGTTTAAATTTTTAGAAACATTTCTTGGCAATTTCTGTTTCAACCTTTGGGAACACTGTACACACTCATATCCCACTTATAAATTGGGTCATTTGTTTTCTTTTTTGTACCTTTTAAAATTTGAAATTATAATATAATTACAATATTTATTCCTTTTCTTTCCTCCTTCTAAACCCTTGATATACTTAACCTTGCTCTTTCAAATTCATGGCCTCATTTTCATTAATTTTTACTGTACACATATATGCGTATTGACATATATTTCTAATTATAACTTGCCTATTCTATATAATATTACTTGTATATGTATTTTAAGACTGATAATTTTGTATATGATAATCAATTTCTGTGCTTTATTCTGGGCATGCCTATGTCTCTTTCAGGATTCAGGGATGCATGCAATTCTCAAAATTTTCTTGATTCCTTATTTTAGAGTTCTTTGTACACTATAGATAGTCATCACTATTGGATATATCACTAGCAAAGATTCGGTCCTTCCCCAAGACTTTTCACATTACCTGATTAACTGTATTTGCAGCTGTTCAGAGTTTTAGCTTCTGAATTCCCATTTGTCAGTTATTGGCTCTGATTTCTAAGTAGATGGAATCCTATTAAGAAAACAAATTTTCTGTGTGTTATTCTTATAGGATGTTGCCTATGTCTTTTTCAAGCAGTTTTACCATTTCAAGTTTCACATGGGGGCATTTGATCCCTCTGATGTGCAATTTCACACAGGGGTCATATATGCATCCAATTTCATTTTTCTGCTTGCATCATGCTGTAACTCTATAATATAGCTTAGATCTGGTATGGTAATCACTTCAGTAGTGTTCATATGTTTCCTGATTATTGATTAGACTCTCTGGGATATATTATGCTTCCATGTGAAATTTAGGACTTTATGTTTGTTTGTTTGTTTGTTTGCTTTTGTATAGAGTGTTGTAAGATTTTGATGGGAATTGCAGAGAAACTGGAAATTGCTTTTTTTATTAGATGATCTTTTTTGTGTTATTAATCATACCAATCCATGGTTATAGGAGGCCTTGTCATTTTATATCTTTCTCAACTTTTTCTACACAGGTTTAATGTTTTTGTTGTAGAGGTTTTTCACTTTCTTCAGCCAATTTAATGCCAAAATATTTTCTTTGAGTTTTACCTAACTTCTTATAGAATAAGTATACATGCAAACATAATCTGTATCTAAAACTTACTCTTGAATTACTTGAGAACAAAAATAAATTAAGGCCTCATAGATAAATTCTCAATTCTCAGGACTTCAAATTGAAGTATATCCTTATAAGTAGTTTTTCACTTATAAAATGAGGAATCTCAATGTTGTTGTTTTCAAATATGAGTTATTATCTGTTTGAGTGAATTGTATCCTAATACTCTAATATATGTACAAGTTCTATAGTGAAATTAACATCATGACACAGTATCATGCAGGATGCTAATAAGTTATTTAAACAAGAATATTTATATCCTTACACATTACAAAATTATGCTTTTAAATATCCACTTTGTGTGTCTAATTTACCTTCCTACTTAAAAAACGATAATGTTGATAAAATGTCAGGAGTGTCAGGTAACTATAGCCCAACTCACTTAAAAATCTAAGCAAGAAGAATTGCTTAAAACATTAGCTCAAAACAAGATTGGGCTGTCTAAACGTGTGAAGGGAAGAAAATTAAATTTTATCACATCTACATCACAAACATGACACTTCTGTGATTTCAAAGTATTTACCATTGGGTGTCAATGCTCCTAATATCATGAACCAATTATCTACTTCTGTAACCTCATTTTAAAAAAATTATTAAAGAATTTGCTCAGCTCTTAATTTGTTTCAAAGATTTATTTTTATTATTCTAAATTACATGACTGTGTATATACTGTGTCACTGTGTGTGTGTGTGTGTGTGTGTGTGTGTGCGTGTGTGTGTGATGGGTGTGTGTTTACATACATGCTTGTGTAAAAGTATGTAAATGCTATGGAGGGAAATTATGATTAAAAATAACATAATACAACCTATAAAAGGAAATCAAATAACATGGTAAAAATCCAGAGGATCTGAAGAAAGGCAATATTCAGTAAAACCTGACTTCCAAAGTCACAAGTTACAGGAAATATATGGAAAAATACCAATAATGGCTGGCTGTAAAGGTGCTTTTTTTTATTAAAAGAAGTAATGAGATGAGAGGCACACACAAGCTAGGCAAATACATGGCTAAGAAGCTTCTGATTGAATAACTCTGTTTGGCCTCAAACTAACTCTAGCAATCTGTTCTAATCTGGCTCCTTCTCTCTGCACCTGCAATCTGTCTCTGTAAAACTGTCCAAATAAAACTCCCATATCCTCTCTCTCTCTCTTTCTCTCTTTCTCTCTCTCTCTCTCTCTCTCTCTCTCACTCTCTCTCTCTCTTCTCACACTTTCTCTCTCTCTCTCCTCTTTATTCACATCTTTCCTGTACTTTTCTCATGAGAGTTGGGAAGATCCTATCACTGACTCATTCTGTCATATCTTTCTCTGATTCATCACAGTCTCTGCTCCTCAATTAGATGTCACACTTTCAAACATAGCTGTTTCTTTCTACAAACTAAGTTTACCTTAATTGTTTGGGATTAAAGGTATGTACTAAGGGCATACCTGCATTCCAGTCAGAGGGCTTAGAGGTGTATTGTCTGTCTGAAATCCTTCCAGGTCACTCAGAACTAGAAGGTCTTTGGATGTGATTCCTATACAAATGCCCAAGACTAATGCGTCATTCTTCACTGACAGGTACTTAAGTGGGGTGGGGCAGGTATATGAAAAAATAAAGAACATATGAAAACACTTATGCCAAGGAGGTCTTATGCCAAGCAAGCTTATCAAGTACAGCATCTTGTATACTATTTGAAGTGGAAAAACAGAGTCAGTGGAAAGCTAATCAAGCAATCCTCCAGGAAGAATAATCAGGGTAGATCAAAAACATCAGAGGCAAAGCACACATCCTTAGAATTACTGACCATATTCCCTTATGGTAGAAAGATTTGGGTTTTCATGATCTTAGGCCATCACTCTCTCCACCAAGGACATGTCTATTTTTAGAAAAGACACTGTGTTCTTTCCCTCTCTTCAAACCCTCAGGGGAAGCTTTCCAAGACCCTGACCTAGGTGATTGTTGACTCTGTCAAGCATGATCCTGACTTTGAGAAGAAGTTATATTCTTTTACTGTACATCAGGGCCTCAGGAAAAGCCTCAAGCAGGTCTAGTCATCCACAAACAACTGCTTGAAGAAGAATGGTTTCAATTTTGCTTAGTAGTTAAGAAAAAGATGCTGCACTACAAACACTCACTTTATTTAATACTTCTCTGGATAGAAGAAGAAAGGTTGGCATGGCCAACATAACTGTATCCCTAGCACTCAAAAGACTTAAGCACTTAGCCATAAGTTTAGCATCATCTTGACCCACAAGGTGATTTATGTCACCCAGGGTTACCTAGTAGGACTCTAAAAAATCAGAAAAGGCAAAAACACTGAAAATATTCTGAGAAAAAATATTTATGAAATTATCAATGTTGTTGGATACTAAATTTCTAGGGAACAGTAATTTTCTCCTGAACTCCACCTGTTATATAGATGCTTCCAGTAGATATTCTATGGAAAAACATTGCATAAACCCCAGAGAAAACTATACCAGAAGATTGTCAATTAAAGCATATTTTTGAGGTGTATTTTGGCACAGTTGGCCTAAAAATAAACTAGTTGAGCAAAAATATATGGAGTAGAATTAGTCTAGTGAATTAATTATAAACACATGCAATACTTTCCTTACACAATAAATGTAATTAAATACTTGAGAAGATTTTAAGTTATATGAAGTCATAGTTCTACAATACATCAATTTAGATCAAGATTTTAATCATCTTAAAATCTAGTTATATGTATTGAAATATTAGGTGCATATATGCATATTCATATATCTTCTTAAAGGTCTATTATGTGTTATTTTATATTCATGAGTGTATTGCTTCCACATGCACTGAATATGTCCCTGGGATCTATAGAAGGCAAAAGAGCTTTGTATTTTCAGGTCCTCGAGTTACAGGTGAGCTCCATGTGGGTACAGAGAACTGATCCTAGGTTTTCATAGTGAACAGCAGTTGCTCTTAAACACCATGTCACTTTTTAAGGCCCAGGCTAGGCTATGCCTAATAACATCAGAGAATCTAAAGTTATTTGTCCTGTCAAATATTCTTGTTTAAGTTCTTGCATTTACACAGGATTTTGTTGATGTTTCTCATTAGATGTACAATGCCAAACATGGTTAGAAATTTATGTTGAAGCTCTGCTCTGAAAAGAATGTATTACTGTTTCCTAAGTTCAGTTCTTCATGAATCAAGATCTTTACCTTATTTTTGTTGTATTTTGTACAGAAAGATGAGTCTGCATGGGTTTCCCACTATTAGTTAAGAAATTTTGCATTTTTCCTTCTTACTTCACTTCTACAAGATGAATGCCAAAAGAGATAGTACAGTACATTGGATATTTGAATAGTATTGACCTTAAATAAGTATGTTAATTGATATAATGAGGAGAATAAAGTTATACAAAGTATTGAGAATACAGTTTTCTGGGAATATAGAAATAAATACATAGTTTTAAAAACAGAAAGAACTCAGTGCAAGAGGCTGTGACCTATTGGTCTGGAAAGTAAACACTAGAATATAAGATCAGCTAGTCATGCAAAATACAGGCAATAATCAGTTCGATTTACAAAGGTTAATATGAAGGAAGTCAGTACATCATTTGGAGCAAGAAGAATGAAACTTTCTAGAAAACAAATGTGATCTGGCTGTACAGACACAAAATATCTTCTCACTTAGCTTAGATGATGGCATAAAATTAGTCCTAAGTAATATACATCTACAACTGATACATAAACAATTTCATCGTTTAGAGGCCCTCTCTTTCAGTGATCCCACAGATTATCTATCTTCTTCATTTCTACAAGTGTACTTTTGAATGAGTGTTTGAAATCATGGTTCATCTGACCATTTTAAGTAGATGACAGAGAGAACACTGATTAAGAGAGACCAAACACCTGCCTAGGTCTTTATAAGTCTCCTTAAAAGAAGCAACAACACTGCTTAAGTAGAGTACAGTGAATCTGGTAACTGCTAAATTATCTCAAGATATCATGCATTGAAGCTGCTATGTATGCCCTTTAAACTCAGATTAGCTGCATGAGACCAAAAAAATAAATAAGTAAATAAATAAATAACTACAGCAAGGCATCATAAATTTTCTCCTTTATTTTTTGTAGTCTGTTGATTTAGAGACAAGGCTGATTATCAATAATTTTTATGTATTTTTAAGGTGCTCCTTCTGATTACGTATAAAGGAAGAGTAGTGCCAAGGGGAATTTATGCGTAGGGTTGTTTATTTGTTTGCACGACTTAGTGACTGATTTTTATGCTTATTATTAACTTGCTTAGTTTCCTCCTCATCTGGAGATATGCCATACCTAAACTGACTATCTTAATATAAGCAAACATTTTGAAGTTATATTACCATGTCACAATATTTACAAGCAGCTTTTCTTGAAATTCAAATTTTTATTAAAGGAGAAATTGTTTCCAGCTTCATTATAAACAATCTCATCAAATACATGTTCTGTGATGAATAAAATAAATAAAATACCTGTTTTATACCACTTTTGACACTGGTGCTTTAGATAGGAGATGAAATTCCATTATTACTATCTTTTAAAGAGATTAATAAGGGCATCCTGATCACATACAATTGATATTAAATCCATAATTTTATATTGGTTTAGATTTAGCACTTCAGAACATATTCTTGTGTTGCATAGACACAGGAAATATGTTTTGTTAAGAAAATTCTTTGCTTATGCCAAAGCTTATATCAATCAGGGTTTTTTTATTGGCTTGTATTGCTGAGATCAGATAAGAACCTTTGTAAGCAAATGATACTATTCCCAGTGTAAATTTAGAATATCAATCATTGTTTTAAAGAAATTAACTAAATTGTTTAATGGTAAATTATTTTGGTAATAAATCTTATGAGGACCATAATTTGATGAGATTTTCAACCATCACAAAAATGATCTAACTAGTTATATTTTTTCTTCATTAGGCTAGATTTCTACTGCTATGTCTGACTCTTTCTGTCTCTGATTTTTCCTAGGCATGTTCCCAAGAC
>NW_022196898.1:24118632-24119257 GCF_008632895.1 Mastomys coucha
CTCTCTCTCTCTCTCTCTCTCTCTCTCTCTGTGTGTGTGTGTGTGTGTGTATAGTGTGTCTGGCTGTCTCACTCTCTCTTCTACAATGTATATTATGAATTTATATTCAGTAATTTGCTTGAGATATCTAAAGAACCATGCTAATATATCTTTAAGACTAAAGAGTTGCACTATTTTCAACAGAATCATGTTTTCATAATTAGCTTTGATCATCTTCAATTTTATCCACAATGCAGAATCTTTAATCTCTAAATATGGGCATATGCACATAAATGGGGGAATATCATGCTAACAGTCCCTATGGCCACTTGTTTACATATTTTATTTGCTTTTTATATTTAATTAATAATATACAAGATATTATGATTATTATTTTATCTTCCACCCAAATCCATACTCTGTTTTTCTCTCACTCATTAGAAAACAAGTAGGCATCTAAAACAGAGAGAAATAAAATAAATAAAACAAAATTGTAGACAATAAACACACAAACAAGAATAGAAGAATATAAGCATACAAACAGTAAAAAAGAGCCAAAATAAAAAGTATAAGAAACACATTGCCAGGCAGTGGTGGCACACGCCTTTAATCCCAGCACTTGGGAGGCAGAGGCAGGCGGATTTCT
>NW_022196898.1:24119306-24122253 GCF_008632895.1 Mastomys coucha
AGGGACATCTGGGTTGTTTCCAGGTACTGGCTATTATAAATAAGGCTGCTATGAACATGGTGGAGCATCAATTTTTATTTTCTTTATTTAATTTTTATTGTCTTTATGCCATTAAAAAGCCTTCTTTTTTTTCTGTTTTACATTTTCTCTTCATTGTTTTCAGCTATCTCATTTCTCTAGCTAAGACTTCAAGTAGTACTATACGGAATGACTATATATATATATAAAAAGAGGACAACCATCTCTTCTTGCTTGTGTTAGTAGAATTGTTTTGAGTTATTCTCCACTAATTTGATGTTTTAGGCTTGCTGTCAACTGTCTTTAGTATGTTGAGGTATGTCCCTTGTATGTCTAAACTCTCAAGTACTTTTATCAGGATTGGGTTTTTGCTTTTGTTCAAAGACTTTTCTCCATCTGATAAGATGAATTTGTGGTTTCAGTCTTTGAGTCAATTAGTATTGTAGACTACATTTATTGATTTACTTACGTTGAGCCACCTCTGAATCTCTGAGATGAAGTCTATTTGATTGTAGTTGAGGATCATTTTATCTGTTCTTGAATTTTGTTTGTATTTTATTAAGAATGCTTTTATTTATGTTCATGATGGAAACTTGTTTGTAATTCTTTTTCTTTGTTTGACTTTCATACAATTTAAGTGTCTTGGTTACTGTGACCTTAAGAAGAATTTAGGCCAATTTAGGTTTTTTGTTTGTTTGTTTGTTTCTATTTTTCATAATAATTTTCAGATTATTTGGTGTTGATATATTGACTTTATTTGACCCTAGGCTAGTTTTCTTTGGGAATCTTTTAATTAATTACTGTTTCTATTTCAGTAAGTGTACAGGCCTCTTAAAATTCCTTGATATCATGCTTTAAGTCATGTTAATGTTTACATTCCTTATTTAATCATGATAATAATGATTGGTACGTCATTTGTGGCAAAAAATCATACATATCTCTTTTAGATTCACTAATTTAGTTGGGTACATATTTTTTAAAGCATGTTCTAATGATTCTCTGGATCTTTTCAGTGTGTAATCTTATGTTCTTCTTTTCACCTTTATTGCTTTATAATTTTGATATTCTCTCTATGCACTCCCATTATTTTGGTTATGTGTTTGCCTATCCTATTGGTTTTCTCAAAACAAAAACAAAAAAAAAAAAACAAAAAACAAAAACAAAAGCAAAAAGACAAAATAAACTAAAACAAAAAACCTACTTTTTGCTTTATTGATTCTTTGTGTTCTTGTTTGTTTCAATATTATTGACTTCAGTCCTAAGTTTGATTATGTTCTACCATTTACTTCTTTTCAATTTTTTTCTATTTTGTTCTAGAACTTTCTGGTATACTACTAAACTACTAATATAAGATCTCACATTTTTAAAAATGTAGGCACTTAGTGTTATGAATTTCTGAGTTAGTACCATCTTGTTTCCCATAAATTTGGATTTTTTTCATTTTCATTTAATCCTAAAAAAAATATATAATATATAAGATTTCATTTTTTTTCTTCATTTCTGTCTTGAGCCATCTTTTGTTCAGTGGAAAGTTAAGTTTCCATGAGGTTGTAAGCATTGTTTTTTCTGTGTGATTGATAGTTTGTTGTAGTCAGTAGTTGTAAGATAGATTTCATATTATTGTTTCATTTTTACTGTATGTATCCAATATGTGGTCATTTTGAAAAAAGTTTCAGAAACTTTAGAGACGTTATAAACTTTTGTGTTTCGATGAAATTTTCTGTGAATATCTTAAGTCTATATGCTTTCTGAAATCATTTAATTCCAGCATTTCTCTGCTGTTCAGTTTTCTATTGATGACCTGACTATTGGGGAGAGTGAAACACTGAAGGCACCAACTGTCACTATGTATGGGACAATTTGTGACTTAAGTGGCAGTAGTGATTTTTCTATTTATTTGTCTATTTATTGTATATCTGTCTAATGGGCTTGGGTTCCCTGATTTACTACTTAAATGTTAAGAATTACAGTATCCTCTTGGTGATTTTCTTTTATGAATATATGATATCCTTTCCTAACTCTTTTAAGATTTCAATATTATTTTTTAACTTTTATTGCATTATGATGAGAAAAGTTACATAATTCCAATTTATCTGAATTTGTTAACATTTAAAAACTTATTTTAAGTAAATAGAATTAAATTAATTCTTATTTCCTTTTTGTACCCCAACTCCTCCCAGAGACCCCCTTCAATACCTACAATATCTTTTTTGTCATATTCCTTAAAATTTATAAAATTATAATAATAAAAGTAAGTATTATAACAGTTGTTTGATATAAGACAACAATCAATTTAACAGTCTTATGTATATGCTTGTCTACAGCAATAGTGAAAATATATTTTCACAATATAAATTTTAAATAACTCCAAATATATTTAACTGTATATTTCAAAATAATGCATCACTACTAGTATTTTCTTAAATGAACATAAGTATATAAAGTCTTTTTGTTTGTTTGTTTGATTTGTATTTAGTAGAGTTTAAAATCTTGGCTCTTACGGTGGTACAAGCCCAAAATAATAACAATTTTTAGACACTGAATTTCATTGTAGTAAGGATATATTTCAATGACCCTCACATCAACAAATGATTTTACCTCCATTGTAGCTAACCTGAGAGTTGAAAGTTCTGCTGCACCAAGAAATGAACTGTAGGCACGATTTTTGGGTACATACTTCCTACTATGGTCAAAGCTATTTGACTTGAGTGAGTGACTTTATTCTCAGCCCACAGAAAACAGCTTACATTCATTTAAGAAATGGTGTATGTATTAAGATGGTCCATCCATAAAGCCATTCACCAACTATTTCAATGAATAATTGTTCTGCCTGGAGTGTGGCACAGACATTAGATGAGGGAAAGAATCTGGTTCATTGGCTGTGATAATTTGGAAAAGCATTCATCTCAGAGAAAGAATAACTTATAAA
>NW_022196898.1:24124170-24160902 GCF_008632895.1 Mastomys coucha
GTTGGTGATGCTTGCATCTATGACTCCTGATTTCTTTCCTAGGTTTTATATCTCCAGGGTTGTCTCTCCTTCTGATTTCTTTATTATTTCTATTTCTATTTTTAGATTCTGGATGGTTTTGCTCATTTCCTTCACCTGTGTTGATTGTGTTTTCCTGTAGTTCTTTAAGGGATTTTTGTGTTTCCTCTTTAAGAGCTTCTAGCTCTTTACCTGCGTTCTCCTGTATTTCTTTGAGGGTGCTATTTATGTCTTTCTTAAGGTTCTGTATCATCATCATGATAAGTGATTTTAGGTCTGAATCTTGTGTTTCTGCTGTGATGGTGTGTCCAGGACTTGCTATGGTGGGAGAATGTTCTGATGATGCCAAGTAACCTTGGTTTGTGTTGTTTATTTTCTTATGCTTGTCCCCCGCCATCTGGTTATTTCTAGTGCTACCTGCCCTTTCTAAATCTGACTGGAGTCAGTCCTTCCTGTTATCATGGTTGTATGAGAACTTCTCAGAGTCAGGCAGTCTCTGTGACCCTGTGATTCTGGGATCCTGTGACCCTGGACTTGTTAGAGCACTTGGGAGTGGAGCTTCCAGTCTATTTGGAGTTCTGTAGGTTTCTTGTATGTTCATGGACATCTCTTTCTTTAGGTTAGGGAAGTTTTCTCCTATAATTTTGTATTGCTATTGCCCTTGCTAAATCTGACTGGAGCCTGTCCTTCCTGTGATTCTGGTTGTGTCAGAACTCCTCAGAGTCAAGCTGTGTCTGTGATCCTGTGATCCTGTGATCCTGTGATTCTGGGCTTGTTAGAGTGCCTAGGAGTGGAGCTTCCTCTGGGTGTTGTGGGACTGGCTGCAGAGCTTGTGTCCAAGGTCTGCTCAGGATACCTGCCCAGAGAGACCGGAAGGAATCAGATCCACTGGGCTGGCAGAGTTCCTGTGTGCCTGGTCCCTCTAGTCCCAGTTACTCCTAATGTTGGGACAGATGTTGAGTCCTTCTCACCTCTGATTCTGGGTGTGTCAGAGTACCTGGGAGTGGAGCTTCCTCTGGGTGTTGAGGGGCTGGCTGTGGAGCTGCCTCTAGGAGTTTAGAGTAAGTGTAATAATAGGTAATAATATCTTGCCTTGTCCTTTTTGGGTACATGTTATGTTCCTTGGTTTCTTTGGTTTCTTTGCTTGACTTCTTTGCTTGTTAGAATGTGGCAGTGATATGTTACCTGGAGGAAAGGCTTTTGAGAACCAGCCAACTGTGGTCACTTGAAGTTCCAAGTGGCATGTGTTTTATATTGGGAACTTGTGGGGACCCGCAGCTGCCACCATATATATATATATTGAACACCTGGTCTCCGGCTAGAGCAGAGAGCATTGAGATAAACAAGCCTTAGTTGGAAAAGCTGTGTGCCTCTAGTTTGTGATGCAAGCTGGCATGATTTTCCTGCAGCCTATTATGCTTTGCCATGTAGCTGATGCTGATGCTCATTAGGACCAGGCAAAGTATTTAACCTGTGAGGGCTGGGGGTTAAAAAGGAGATTATTATGATTATTGGGATAAGTAAGAAGAAGTAAAAATGAAGGTTCCTGATTAAACTGCTGGGAGAAGAGCTCGTTGTTGCCTCCTTATTTCCACTGGATGGAGGGGCGGCAATAGGAATTGATACTAATAAATGTGATGTACTAGAAGTTGGTATGTTAGGGAGTCCACCAGAGAGATGAAAGCAAGGTATAGCAGTATGATCTGTGTGGTAACTGTGGACTGAGAATAGAGAGAAAGGAGAGGCCACAGTAGGTCTGCTACTGCGTTGAGAATCAGTGGTGAATTTGGAGGAAAGGAAGGAGAGAGATAATTGCCTACCTGCTTGGACACAGTGACTTATAGGTTCATAGATAATATTTGCAGTTGTTGGTAATCTAAATAAAGAAATTGATAGGGAGAAAGGATGTAGCAGATCTGTCTAATTAGATAAATATGGGAACATAAAAGAATGAGAACCCTCAGCCTATGTTCTGCTACTGCTACAGGTGCTTGGGGTGAGGCTGGAGGATTTGGAGGAGAGAATGGAGAATGAAGATCACATACCCCATTCTCTGGCTAGCATCACCATGGCATTCATATTTTTATGACCTATATTTGAGTGAAAATATCTAATTGATAATACTCCATTTTTTACCCATACTATCCAAAGCTGTGAGGTGGATTAGTCTTCTATATGTGTAATGTAAATGCTCATCTGCCAACATTTAAAGGAAGAAACTTAAAAAAATTAAGTCTCTAAAAGTTAAAACAATTTTTTTTTTATTTTTTAGGACAAAACATTTGTTTGCACATATGTCTATCACTACTTCATGAGTTATTAAAAGGAAGAAAAAACATTCACACTAGTGACTGTACAGCTGAGTGATAGGAATATAATCCACATGTTAAGAATGATACAGTAAACAATACTCTACCTACCTGTTAAAGCAAGTTTTATTCACCAGATATAATTATTGGCTCAAAGGCTTACTGCTGAATAAGATCATGCTTTCTAATTCTTTCTGAACTCAGGCTGGCTGGCTCAACTCAGTTTTTCTATAGCAAGTTTCTCTCCAAACTGACTGATTCAAACTGTCTTCTCATGGCTTCTCACTTAATTGCTTTGCTTGGCCTCAAACTAATTCTGAAAATCTTTTCTAATCTTTTGGCTGATTCACATTCTCTAGATAGTTCTGTCTTCACATGCAACCTGTCTATGAAAACTACCCCAGCAAAATTGTCCCCCTTACTTCACTGCTCTTTAGTCACCTCTCTTTTCTCTAGTTCTTGAGACTTGGGCGTATCCTATCTCTCATTCATTTTGGCCTAACCTTTCTCTGATTTGTCATGTTGTCTGCCCTTCAATTATACATCATTGTTTGCATTTAACTGTGTGTATTTGTGGTTCTGTTTTCAGCTTCTTCCTGCACAGTGTTTAGACACTGCTGTGCACCAGGCAGGAAAGAGTGAGGTGAAGTCCAGAATTATACCAGCGACTAGGCTGTCTGTGCACAGTTCAGTACCCCACACAGAATGGGTGGGTCAGCAGCATCATGGTCTTGCAGTGAATGCTGTGGGGATAAGGCTTTCCCCAAAATTTTACTGTTACAGATCTCTTGGCTATTACTGAACAAAACACCTCTCTTAGATGAGGTTTAATGATATAGCAATGATATAGCAATGAAATGGTTTTTTGGAGATGAAGCGAAGACTAATATTATATATATAGTATATAATATTATTCCTTATAGGCATATTCCTTAAAGGCACATATATATATATATATGTGCCTTTAAGAGTGAAAAGGTTTTCTTGTCTGAGGTTGCCTTGGCTGAGGATTACTGTTCTTGAGATACCTCATTTTCATGGAGCGGTATTTTAGGCTGTTAAAACTTTAATTTTGCCAAGGATTACATACACAACATTCCTCAGGTAGAAGATTGCAGGTCAGGCTTCCCAGAACAGACAGAGAAGGGAAGCTTGCCAAAAAAATTTGAGTCCTCTATTTTCTGCTGAGCTCAGAAAAATTGTCTTTATATGGTAGACTACAAACTTAGTAGCAAGGTGCAACATGGACTAATTGATTTCACTCAGAGAGATTAAAGCTATATGACACTTCTTCATTCCAGAGGAATTACACGGTCCTAGAAGGTCTTTGGATAGGATCAGAGCAGCCATGTAGCGGTATTAAAATTTCTCTCCATATTTCCCCTTTATGTTTAAGCTAAACGTCATTTATAGTTTAACTATTACAACAGAAACAATTATCAACCCCATAAATTTAGCAGTCCCAATGTCCTTAAACTTAGCAGTTTGAATGCCCTTGATGTCTTGATGCAATGATCCTTATCCCATAATCATAGTCCTGGTTATCTTCAGCAAATGTCCATTTCAGCATCCATTTTTTTCAGTCTGCAGTCTGAGAAATACTCTTTCCTTCTTCAGGTAGTTTGTTGAGCTGTTCCATGAGGCTTTCTGCCCCATCTGCATTGCTGCTTTTCAGAGTTTCTTCCTTCCTTTAATAGTGTCTTTCATATGGAAGTTTCTATTATGCATATCTAATGTTAAGATTGATGCAAGTTTTTATGCATATCTAATTTTAATCAAGCTTTATGAAAATCAAGTCTTTCACCACCTGTCAAAAATATAAACAAAACTTCTTCCCCAATATACACCTTCCCTTACTTCTATTCTGATATTAAAACATGTTAAAATTATACAAGTTGATCTAATTCTGCAGGTTTTTCTGTTTTGTTGGTGTTTTGTTGGTGTTGGTGTTTTTGTTTTCTCTTTTGTTTGTTTGTTTGTTTTTATTACAATCCAGTGTCTCTTGGGTAATCTTATTTGCCCTTTCTGGTCATTGAACTCTTCCTCTACAACTCTTGGATGCACAATGAATTCTTGAGATATTAGGCTACTTCTTTCTAAAACAATCCCTACTGTCTTTTGGATAGAGGTCAGTGAAACCCAGAAGGGATTTTATAGCATGGAATTTTTGGTGAAAGTGTGAGATTTTTACTTGTTGCTAAGTCTAGGGCAGTGCTTCCTTCTGTAATGTGCATTATATTTCCACTGTGGATTTGTGACAGAAAACACCTGGCTAATGTTTTTGTTGTTTGGTTACTAATGAACTCTCTAAGGGAGTTTCCTGTATTTACAAATTACTTCCCAGGGAGTTTCCCTTTGGTAAGGAATTATCTCATATATCTCATGCTGAATTGCATTCATTAGTCTGATGTCTACCTATTCTATACATTCTAAAACTCCCAGAAGGCTGAGGTCTTCTACAGAAGTCTCTACAAATGCCTTGTCTACAATCCCTTTTCAAATGACCCCATCTTTCATAGGCAAAACTGTAGGTCTTTTGTTATCTAAGAATAATGGCTATTGATAGTCCAATTACATAGTCATTAATGTCAAAATCAGCAGAAGTTATAATCCGTTTCATTCATGAGTGCTGATTGAGCTTTTAAAGGTCTAAGAAGTTTTTACACTCAGCATTTCAAAAGCTAAAGTTTCAATTGGTACCTTTTTCACATCTAGATTTGATATTGCCCTATTTATAGCTGACATTAATCTGTGTAAGAAGTCAGTAAAAGTCTCTCGGCAGCTTTGCATAATCTTTGTGAATGCCATAAGCCTTTTCCCCTTGTTTCTTCACTTTATCTAAGGCTCTTCTAGCTACTAAAGTACATTGTATAATAATAGAGTCACCAAGTTGCATCAAGTTGTAACAAATTGACGTTCACCTATCAATTTATCCTTTAAAATATTAACAGGTCTGACCTGTTATGATTTTCCATAATTGCAGCTCTTTTTGCCATTATATCAGTCATTAATACTAAGGACTAGCTTCAAATAGAGCTGCAGATAAATCTTTCCAGTCTTGGGGGAGAATCCTGTCAGATAACCCAGGTATTTAACTCTGCTCCATGTATCTTAACAGGGTTTTTTTTTGTATTTTCACCATTTTCTGCAAAATCTATTGGTTGTGGCCACCTTTGTCAATTTCATTGAGAAAGGTTATTGTAGGTTCAATAGGCTGACTACCTTAAACTCAATTTCATAAGGTATGATAGGTTATCTATTAAGCAGTTTCTGTTCTCTTCTCATTTATCTCTCAAAGTTTTGTACTATCATACTTAATTTTTCTTGTTTTACAGTTATTTTTTCAACAGTTTTTGAGAGGAAATATATTCAGTTGAGAGTAGGTATAGGTTTAATCTCATGGTCTAAGACCATTACAAATACAAAAATTCTCAAAAAAAAATCATCAAAACAAACAACATGTAATGCCTTGATCAGAAGGAGTGCAGAAATGTGAAAAACTTATATCTAACTGTCATTGCACAACTACTGGTCTCATACTGTCAGTAGTATATTGAATACTGCCACATAATTAACAATAGATATTACAAAACTCTATCAATGACCAAGAATTATACTCAAATTGTTACACTGATGTTTATATACAAAAGCATAGTTTCAGATAAAATCAAATGATATGGATAGTAACCTTTGAAAATTCATCACATAGTTATAAATATTAGTATTTCCACCATTCCAATGAGGTCCTTATCTATACAAAGGATCATATGATAAAGCCACAATATGTTCCTCTTTCATTCTCATAGTGATGATAATTTCCAATTGAAAATAAAACTCTGATGCTCATTTATCATTTATGATGACAGATTGAGAGCAGCTGTAAGCATGAAGCTGACAATTCTCTGTAGAATGATGTACAGCAGAAAAGGAGAATGATCTGAAGATGCATTAACTTTATAATAGTATTCAGTGACAATTGCAGATCTGGAGAGACTGATGCATTGATAATATGTGGGGAAAATATATGGGAAATACTACATTGAGTGTTGACTTAGGACCACAAAAAGTTATACATACAAATATAAAAATATTATGTATTTCTTAGTGACATGAAATTTTAATTTCTTATATACACAAATATGTTTTTTGGCAAACATAGCAAGAGAAAACTTAGCGATTGGGCATGGATTTAAAAAATGTATTATGTTTATATCTGAAATCTTCAAAAAACTTAAACAATAAACATTTCTTAAAAAAAAGAATGAAGAAATAAACATTGTATAGAAGTTCTGTCTTAAAAACAACTGACAAGTTTCCACTCCATTAGGTTTGGATGGCTGAACATTGTAGAAACAGGCCACAGGCCATAAGAAATTAAGGTCCCAGCAGATGTAGTTGGAAATTTTCCTACTCCTTCTTTGGAATTATTGTAGACTATTCCTCTCATTATTTCTATTCTCTTAGTTTTTAAATCAAAGATGCAGAGATAGATTCTAGAGATAATTAAATTTAACTTTAGGTTATTGATAAGGATCAGATAAATATAGAATAATGAAAATTACTGATTATGGCTGTATGTCAAAGATTATGTAAGTAACTTCACTAAATCATCATTTTTTGGTCATTGTAAGATATTAGAGAGAAAAGTCAACCTGTGAGTGTTGCTGAGGAGAATACCCAAGCTGCCCAGTACCTAAACAAGGGTTTTACCACTGTGATATATTCCTACTCAAGAAAAGTAATCGTTCCCACTTTCTTTCCTATTAGATTCATTGTGTCTGGTTTTATGTGGAGAGGTACTAGATCCACTTGGACTTGAGCTTTGTATAAGGAGATAATAATGGATCAATTTGCATTCTTCTACATGTCAACCACCAGTTGAACCAGCTCCATTTTTTTAAAATACTGTCTTTTTTCCACTGGATGGTTAATGCTTCTTTATTAAAAATCAAGTGACCATAGGTGCATGGGTTCATTTCTGGGTCTTCAATTCTATTTCATTGATCTATCTGCCTGTCAATGTCATATACTGTGTGTTTTTGTTTTAGTTTTTGTTTTTGTTTTTGTTTTTCAAGTATTCCTCTGTAGTATAGCTTGAGGTCAAGGATGGTGATCTCCTAGAAGTTCTTTAAATGTTGAGAATGATTTTTGTTATCCTTGGTTTTTTGTTATTCCAGTTAAATTTGAGAATTGCTCTTTCTATCTCTGTGAAGAATTGAGTTGGAATTTCAAGGGGGATTGCATGGAATCTGTAGATTGCTTTTGTTAAGATGGCCATTTTTGTTATTTTAATCCTGCCAATTAATGAGCAGGGGAGATCTTTCCAACTTCTGAGTTCTTCAGTTTCTTTCTTCAGAGACTTGAAGTTCTTGTCATACAGGTTTTCACCTGCTTGGTTAAAGTCACATCAAGGTATTTTACATTATTTGTAACTACTATGAAAGGTGTCATTTCCTTAATTTCTTTCTCAGCCCATTTATCCTTTGAGTATTGGAAAGGCACTGATTTGATTGAGCTAATTTTATATCTAGATGCCAGGATCCCAAGAGGTTCCCAGGACCCAACAGGTGCGTCATTAGCCAAAATACCCAACAAAGTGGAGCGAGAAACTGCAGAGACCATATCCAGTGGATACACACAGCCCCCATTTGAGGGATGGGGCCACCCACCCACCTCAAAAATACTAATCCAGAATTCTTCCCATCAAAAGAAAATACAGGGACAAAGAGTGGAGCAGAGACTGAAGAAAAGGCCATTCAGAGACTGTCCCTCCTGGGATCCATCTCATCTGCAGACACTAAACCCAGATACTATTAGGTGCTTGAGTCTCATAGAAAATTCAGTGCAATTGGGGTTTTATGCCAAGAAAACTAAGGAGATGATGAGATGACTGAATTTCTATCCCTCTGTTGAACTCTATGAAGAGGAGGCTGAAGGTGCTATGGTTCTCAAATGTTCAGTATTTTAGAAAATCAAGCATTTAGGAAGTTTCCATAAACTCTCCAAAGATCAGGGCTTGTGAAGTTTCTGACCAGAGTGCTGAATACATTGGAGAATGTCACAACCTGAGAAAGGAATGAACATTTTCAGTCATCTCCCATAACTTCTCCTACTACCCGTCTCTTTGTTTTAAATATCTTTTGCAATAAATATGCAACAGTAAGAAGATGGTTGTCCTAAATTCTCTGAAATCTTCAAGAAAGATAATCTATAAGAAACTCATATTGAACTTCAATTTTAGCAAAGTTAGAAGTTGAGAGAAACCTACAAGTACTGGTTAGTCACTGAAGTGGGGCAGTAGTGTGTGTGTGTGTGTGTGTGTGTGTCTATGTGTGTGTGTGTATGTGTGTGTATTTCTTTGTGTATACACATACAAACATACAAGTATTTCATACAAATATATGGAAACATAGTCAAACTGCTCATATTTTAATCCAGAGGTTAGAACCTGGAGATTATAACTTATGCATAGTTTGAAATTTGACTACTGTAATCAATATAACAAATAAAAGAAAATTTAGAAGAAAAGGAAAATAATCAGACCTGTTTGTCTTGAAAGGTCAATGGAAAATGTGTACTCACAATTTTTGCAGCAATTTGCCCAAGCCATACAACAAAACTCAAAGCTACTCAATATTGATTCCAGAGTTTTATGTCTTAACTTTTAATGTGCACTTCAAAGTCAATTTCAATTACTTCTGAATTTTTAGTTATGTTCTAATTCTAATGAAAATACATTAAAGAATGAGGAGAAACTTCCAAAAACTTAAATAAGATCCTAAGAGGAAAGTTACATCTGTGCATAGTAATATAGAAAGATAATATGATTTCATAATTTTAAACTATGTATTATAAATCTAAATACTATCTATATTAAACTGATGCAATTATATACTTTCATCTGTTATTTTTCCAAAAATTAATTCACAGAATCATACATTAAGTGATGGGATTTTCAAATTCTCATTTTTGTGAAAATATCTCATAAACAGTCCATGTTTCAATTTCTTTAATTTACCATATTTATAAGGGATAAGTAAAACAACTTCAATTTCATAAATTTCTGATTAAAACAAAATCACACAGGAAAATTGTGACATAGACATATATGATCAACACTGCTAATTTCTTAAATGAATTAGAAACAAGAATATACATTTTCGTTTAGGTTTCATGGTTTATATATCAACATGAAAAAAATAAAGATATTAAATCATTAAATTCTGATACTTAAAAAAAATGAAGGACAGGGCTTAAACACTAGTTTTTCCAACTATCACCTGCAAGATTATAAATTCTGTGTACTATTTTTACTTGTGAGAGAATATTTCACATCTCAAAACATTGTTGAACATATTAAATTACAAAAAAAAATGATGCTTACAATGATAACTTAGTAAAGAATAAAAGTAGTAAAAATAGTATTTCTAAAAATACTTAAGACCCATAAGAAATGGGAGAGAAAAAAGTTTGGTCTATAGTTTTATGAACTAGGTAATTAGTGTGAAATCTAGAGGTGTAAATGTTGAATTTAAGCGTCTTTTTGCTTCAATTTTTTTTTTTTTTTTTTTTTTTTTTTTTTGCAGTATGGCCCTATCATGACTTTGATAAACTGTTGCTTTTATTGAGGCTGTTGTCATTATACTTAACTGCTTTGTCCAACTACTAAATAATGCCTATTGGGATTATTTTGTTGATGAGCTAAGTTGCAGCTTTAATGTAGCCTTAATTACCTTCTTCTTTAAAAGGCTTCCGATATCCTTTAGCCTTCTTTGCTGTGACATTGTTTAATCATTGTAAAGAGGTAGTAGGTGAATATTGATGCTGATTATCCCTGGCTCTTCATGAATTTATCAATTCCATAGGAAACCTAAAAAGAATTAATATCTGATTCACATAGCAAACTATTTTCAATTTATAGCATTTCATTTTGTTCTTAAAGTTACTTTTGAAAGAAAAAGACTACTAATAAACTGAATAATTAAATAAAATTGCATATTACTTTAAATAATATAAAATGAATGGTATAGTTCTACATGAGAAAAAAATGGGCAAATATATATCTAGAAAAATCAGAAAAAAAATATCGTTCATGAGCATGATATTTAAGCTAGAAAATGAAGGCCAAACAAGGGAGAGAATATTTTTGTGGCAAAGTTTCTGCAATAGAAGGTAATTTACCTCCAGAGAAATGTGAAGATGGATGAGGCAGGAGTGGGGCAGGGAATGGTTGGCATTAGGATGCAGTATACTGCATTAAAGTTTGTTGAGGGGGATGAGATTTTATCTTGAAGACAATTGGGCAATTTAAGAGAAGTAGTGATCTTAGCTAACTTATAATTAAGAAAAACAAAGACATTGTACTAGGTGCCTTATGGGAAAATGCAAAGACTGAAGGCAAGAGGCCATATTTAAACAATGGCATCCTAATCTAAGAGAGATGTTGTAGTTTTCCTCTCTTTGGGAGATTATGCATGCTTATATGACTGAGTTCTTTCTTGTCCCACAACATCACAGAGTAAGAGAATACCTACTACACACTGCAAAAGCTTCTTATGATTTCTATCTGGCTCCCCTGTAAGGAATTTAAAGTTATTTTCCTATGTCCTTGTGCCCAGTTCAAAGGAATTTGCCTTGCAGAATTGGAATAAGCCAAATTAATTTGTATCCTGAGTCACAGTCACTTATGCAGATATCTGGCTATAAGCTCTGACAGAAATACTTTATTTTCATCTATGACCACATGGTATTCTTCATAGTTAGAATCAAATACTGTACCTCCCATTCTGTTTGTTAACTACTTTTGCATGCATATGAGTGTTTGGGAGTAGAATTATATTTTTCTGTCACTGAAGAAATGCCAATTCTTTCTTTTTTATTTTTGACAAATGGAAACATGTATCTGATGAAGATATCATATACAATAATTATTGTATTTAAATATTTTTAGGGATTTAGTTGTTATGAGATATATCCCACTCTGTTACCTAAAACAGTATGGACTTTGCTACGTGTTGGACTGCCTTCCAACTTATTGCAATACTCTTATCTGCAATATTCTATGATCATAAAGGGAACTACTATTCCTTACAAGTTGACATTATTTAAATCATACCAAATAAATGAATAAGAATATTATAATAGTTTTTATTGATATTAAGTCTTAGAAAGCTGTTAGCCATTATATCTACAAGATTCTTTTATTGAAGACAGTTTTTCTTAGGTCTATAACTCATCCCAGATAAGTTAGATTTACCCAAGAACATATGGATTGATATTCTCTAGAACACCAATGTCTCATGACTTTTCTATGTGGAGGGTAATGAGATATAAAGAAGCCCCCAATGTATCTTACTTTTTTCTTTGTCCATAGCATACTTGGGACTCTGTGCCAGGGATAGAAGGTAAAATTTCATAGACTCAGTATCTCAGTCTGAAGAGGCTCATTGTATACAGTTGAACTGTTTCTCATTTTCAGAAAGACAATTTATGATATAATTATATGTTAAATTATCACCACTATCATCACCCCACCTATTCTTTCATCAGCATAAAAACCCATAAGTCATCTCTGTGAGATGTGAAAGAAACACCAGAGAAAATAGAGCTCACAGGAGTCATTTGAACAATGACTGTAAAAATAACATCTGTTCCTTGTTTTCATGTTAAATGTATTTTTTAATTCACTGCAGGGGATGCCGCTGGCAACAGTTGGTATAATTTAGCTAAATCTTTAATACTCAGTGTATTGCTCAGGAACAGAATATATTTGCTTTCTAAAGATCATCAAGAGTAAATGTTAAGGGATTCTGTTTAATATTGTAAGATTAGGAGCAGGTATTGAAGCAATCAATTTTAAAATGTGTATCTATCCATACTTGCCATCATTCAATAAAATTGCCCTCTACATGGACGAATGTCATATATATAGGGAGCAGTATATCTATGAATACATAGATATTAATTTGTCATAAGAAACCTACAATGAATTAGTAGATACATAAAGAGACATTGAAAAACCAGAAATTTAACAACATTAATTTATGAGGTTTGATTAAGATAGGAGAACATATTCATTTCCTCCTTACTTTTTTCAAAAATAGGTGTTCATATTTTCCTTAACCTTAAGTTCTTTCTTAATAAGGGCAAAAGATTTTCAAGTATGCTCTAATTCCTCTAGAATTTTATATTGCTTACATAGCCTTTATATTCAGCTAATTTTCATTTGATATTTCTAGCACAAATTTTAAGGAAATCATCCTTACTACTGTGACTTGAATATTGAGTACAAAATTAATCCAAATTATCCAAGTTTTCTCTTATTCTGAAATACTTTCTTGGTGTACATTCTTTAAAAAAAGAGAGAGACATTCATTTTTTTCCATTTAAAACAACAATAGTAATAATAATAGTAATAATAATAATAAGCAGTTACTGCAGTCCAGTTACTGAAATGACTTCAAGGACAAATAATTCTTGGCAGTTTAAGCTGATAAGAAATCTTCCTCTAAACAATACCTTCATGGTACTTATATTGTCCAGAATCTGATTGCTTCTCGATTAATCTCACTTGATCTCTATTGAGTCTCATGTGACTCAATTAATAAGGCATAGAGGAAAAATACAACAATAAATTATATAATTAGTAGAGAATGTTAGTTGTGGAAAATTTAGGTGGACAGCTAGTTAGTTATACTGATAATAGTCTTTCTGTAATTCCAAACTTATGAGCCAAATAAACTTCTTCATCTTTAAAAGTTTCTGACCTTGGGCATTTAATTAAAGCGATGCTAACATAACTTAGAAATCAACAATAAGACTAAGTAAAGATCAGAGTAAAAAGTGCTGTGAGTGACCAAGATACTGACATCTTATGTAGAGAAGTTTAACATTACTGTACTTTTCTACAGTTTTGAAGATATCTGAAATGGAAAAATTGGCCAAAAACTTGAATCAATGAAACAAAATAATATGAGAATTATACATTATGACTTTAATTTCTGATAATAACTTAATAACTAAACAGAACAAATCCAGCAAAGCTTAATCACTATGATAAGGTTTACCATGATGATGTTGTTAGATTCAAAGGGATGAGATAAGGAATAAACAAAGCCATCATTGAAGAGTCATCATCCCCCAAGTACAAATCTGATTCACACACCAGTTAACTGATAAGGATTGATTACTCTACACCAAGTAGTAAAAGAAAAGTAGCTTAGTGCAAGCATCATATTTATGAGGAACAGCACTTGATTGTGAGTTGAGAGAATACTACTAAACTTTTTTCCAAAGGAAACTGTTCATATTTTCTTTAACCTTAAAATATTTACCTAAAAGAAAAGTATAAAGGAAAAAATACATGGTTTTTAAAAATAGCAAAGGAAAATATACATTTCATTCAAAAAGTAAAAAATAAAAATCACAAATTATCTTTCCTGCAAAAAAAGATGGAAAACATGATAATAACTAATAAAGCCACCAAGGCTTCAACATACTTGTATAAAACACAGACATCCTTAGCAAGAAGTTCGTACATAGAAAAAAAGTCCCCTAAAGCTGAGAACAAACTGATGAGCTTCCAATCCAAACAAAGACTAAGGAAATTATGCTGCCAGCAAGATTGATGCTGACATGTACTAGAGAGTTGATGAATCATTTAACCCAAAGGAAATAAAGCAGAAATGCAAACTATGGTGATGGGTAATCAAAGGCAACTATGGGATAAAATAGAGGAACATGACTAACATCTATCTAATTTCTTAACATTCAGATCTATTTTTAAAAATTGTGAGTCTACAGAAAAGCAAGTAAGTGACTAGCAGTTCGCACTATGACTGGTATGTCAAAGGCAAGAAAAGAGAGCTCCCTCCCATCACCCCATAGGGAATGTTATACAGGGAAGAAATAACTTTCTGAACTAGATAACCATGTCATATTCAACTGATTTAATATGATCTGAAAAATAAACAACACCAATAGAATACAAAGATGGACAAGGGAAGTTCCAGGAGGCCTCCACTCTTCCCAAAGGACAACAGGCAACTAGGGAATAGTAAGAATAGAAGAAATTGTCTTCCCCATGAAAGACATGAAAGACATGAAAGACATGAAATAAACTTGGCCAGTTATGAAAAGAACATGGACATACAAGTAACATTATTAGAAATAAGCATATTATAATTGTGTATCTAGGGACACATACATAGATAAATGAAACAACAATTAATAAAAAATAGTTCACAAATTTGAAAGAGAATAGGTGGAATTACATGGGAAGGTTTGGAGGGAGGAGAGAGAAATGTGAAATGATGCAATTATATTATAACCTAGAAAAAATGGATTAAAAAACACAAAGACAAGACTTCAAAGAAATGAGATGACTGGGAAGAAAGCACTAACTAAACAATCAGTTTTTAAATGAAATACACATCATAAAAATATACTCTGAAAATGTCATACATGTGAAGATGACATAAAATTTACTTAACAGGTCCTCTTCTATCTTTGTGACCTGTCTTTTTATAACTCACTAGTTATAATTAATGTTGTCCCTATATGCATGTTCTCTTAGGGTTTCACTGCTGTGAACAGACACTATGAACAAGGCAAGTCTTATAAAGGACAACATTTAATTGGGGCTAGCTTACATGTTCAGAAGTTCACTCTATTATCATCAAGACGGGAGCAGGAATAGTGCAGGCAGGTATAGAGCAGGCAGAACTGAGAGCTCTACATCTTCATCTGAAGGCTGCTAGCAGTAGATTGACTTACAGGCAGCTAGGACAAGCATGAGGGTCTTAAAGCCCACACTCACAGTGACACACCTCTTCAATGGAGCCATACCTACTCCACCAGGGTAACAAATTTTCATACTGTTACTTTCTGGTGTGAGCATATACAAACCATCACATAGGTACTATGAACCAGGAAATGGACAGACTACCAGTGACTACAACCCCAAAGAATTAAAAATCTCCCTCCCTTATTCCCACCAATTGCTATAGATAATCAATTAGCAATGGAGTCTCACGAGTTACTGGGGTAACTTTTAAGCTAATCTCATATCCATATTGGATTTTGGCTTGCTTTAAATTTTACATATTTTGCACAGGTAAATGTATACCTATTTAAAGTTTAAAATTATTGATAGATGGTCTATCATGTAGTCTTCAATTATAAACACCTTCCTTTTTTTGTACATTATTTTCTGATTACCTCCAATTACTAGTAATTTTTAGTTCATTATTAATGATCTTGAGACATTCAAAACTTTGAAATTATAATTTTAATAAAACAAAAAGGAATGTTTTAAAAGGTTATATATATATTCCTATACACAAGAATGAGAATCATAATACACATTTTAAACTAATTATGTATTTTATACTCAAAACTGTATACTATTTTATATCATGAAAAAACACAAATTATTGAAGCCAAAGAAAATTATAAGTTACGAGTGATACAGCTTTTAAGATGTAGTTTTAATTTTACCTCCTTCTTGATGATTCTCACCAAACAAGATCAGCACTAACTGGAAAACTGAGTGATTTTTTTTTTCTAAATGAATGCTTAGAAATCTTGCCAAATAAAGTAAGATTCTGTAATTAAAACTTAAATTGTTCTTGAAAGTGATTGGGAAAGACAACACTTAACTTTTCTAAAAGAAAATGTCAGCAACCCATTTCTCCTTTAGGAGCCCATATACAAATGATTTATTCAATACTTATTGATTAAATGTTTTCATTGCTATGCAGATTCAAAGGATAACTACACACTCAATCAATTCTTGCTTGTATCCTCCCTAGAAGCAGGTGTTGAAGATCTGGTTGTATGAGTTTCAGAGCAACCCAGTATACTTTACCCTTACAGTCATCTTCAAGGACAGGTTATAACTACTATCCTTTGTGATTTGATTCACAGTAACTATACCTACAGCTTAGGGGGAAAATCTTTGAAGACTTTATCTGTTGTGCTAGATAAGAAAGGATAACCTCAAATTTATTCTTTCAGTAGATATAGGTCACAGATGAATTCAAAGATCACTCAACTTTTTAAAATTTATTTTACTTTGTGTGTATCAATATTTTGCTTGAATGTATATTTATATACTGCATGTATGGCTGGTACCCACAAAGCCAAAAGAGAGGTCCATCCCCTGAAACTGTGAAAACAGACAATTCCGAGCCACCATGTGGGATATGGGAAACCTGGAACTTCTGAAAAAGAAGCCAGTGCTATTAATGGCTGAGTCATCCACACAACCACTTATTGGATTGGCTTTTAAGTTCTTATTATTGATTCACAAATATGAATTCACTAATAGAATAGAAGTTAAGTAATATATTGAAAGAATTTTCTTTTTTTTCTTTTAATGAAACTTTTTTCTTATATTTTTAAAATTATATTCTGATTGCCATTTACCTCTCCATATACTTTTCCACCTTCACCATGTTCTTATTCACCTCACCTTCCATCTGGATCCAGCCCCTTTCTGCCTGTCATAAACATAAACAGGATTCTAAGTAACAATAATAAAGATTAATATGTTAACATAAAAAACTCACATGGATAGTACAAACAGAACGAAAAGAGCCCATGAAAAAGACACAATCAACAGATATAGAGACTGATTTATTTATGTATTTAGAAATACCATTAAGATACTTAATTGGAACTCTTTCAAGGGGTATTTTGTTCCCCCTTCTAAGAAGGAATGATGTATCCACACTTTGGTCTTCCTTCTTCAGGAGTTTCTTGTGGTTTGTGGATTGTATTTTGGGTATTCTGAGATTCTAGGCTAATATCCACTTTATCAGAGAGTGCAAACCATGTGGGTTCTTTTGTGATTGGATTACCTCACTCAGGATGATATTCTCCAGATTCATACATTTCCCTAAGAATTTCATGAATTCATTGTTTTTTTAATAGCTGAGTAATATTGCATTGTGTAGATGTACCACATTTTCTGTATCCATTCCTCTACTGAGGGACATTTGGTTTATTTCTAGTTTCTGGCTATTATAAATAAGGCTGCTGTGAACATGGTGTCCTTATTACATGTTTGAGCATCTTCTGGGTACATGCTCAGGAGTGGTATAGCTGGGTCCTCTGAGAGTACTATGTCCAATTTCAGGAGGAACTGCCAAACTTATTTCCAGAGTGGTTGTACCAGCTTGCAATCCCACCAGCAATGAGAGGAGTGTCTCCACAACCTCACTAGCATCTGCTATCACCTGAGTTTTTTATCTTAGACATTCTGACTGGTCTGAGGTGGAATCTCAGGGTTGTTTTGATTTGCATTTCCCTAATGACTAAAGATGTTGAATATTTCTTTAGTTGCTTCTCAGCCATTCGATCTTCCTCAGTTGAAAATTCTCTGTTTAGCTCTATACCCCATTTTTAATAGGGTTATTTGATTCTCTGTAGTCTAACTTCTTGAGATATTTTTATATATTGTATATTAGGCCTCCATTGAATGTAGGATTGGTAAAAATCTTTTCCCAATCTGTTGATTGTTGGTTTGTCCTATTGACAGTGTCCTTTGCCTTATAGAAGCTTTGTAATTTTATGAGGCCTCATTTGTGAATTCTTGATCTTATTGCATAAGCCATTGCTGTTATATTCAGGAAAATTTCCCCACTTTTTATTTTATTAGTTTCAGGGTATCTGGTTTTATGTGGAGGTCCTTGATCCACTTGAACTTGAGCTTTGTACAAGGAGATAAGAATGGGTCAATTTACATTCTTCTACAAGCTGACATCCAGTTGAACCAGCACCATTTGTTGAAAATTCTGTCTTTTTTCCACTGGATTGTTTTAGCTACATGAAGCTCAAGAAGAAGGAAGATCAAAGTGTGGGTGCTTCAGTCCTTCTTAAAAAGAGGAACAAAATGTTCTCAGGAGCAAATACAAAGCATAGAGCAGAGACTGAAGTAAAGACCATCCAGAGACTGTCCCACCTGGGGATCCATCCCATTTACAGTCACCAAACCCAGACACTATTGTGGATGCCAAGAAATGCTGCTGAAAAGAACCTGATAGAAAGAACCTGAAAGACTCTGCCAGAACCTGACAAACACAGGTGGATGCTCTCAGACAACTATTGGACTGAGCACAGTGTCCCCAAGTGTTGGAGTTAGAGAAAGGACTGAAGGAGCTATAATGGTTTGCAACATCACAGGAAGAACAAAAATATCACCCAACAAGACCCCCCCAGAACTTCCAGGGACTAAGCCACCAACCAAGGAATACATATTGAGGGACCCATGGCCCCAGCTGCATATATTGCAGAGGGTGGTCTTGTCAGGCATCAATGGTAAGAGAGGCCCTTGGTACTGTGAACGCTTGATGGATGCCCCAGTGTAGGTGAATTTGAGAATGGGGAGGCAGGAGTGGGTGGGTGTGTTAGGGGAACACCTCATAGAAACAGGGGAAGGAGATGGGATAAAGGTTTCCAAGGGGGGCAGAAATAGAGAAAGTGGATAATATTTGAAATGTAAATAAAGAGAATATCCAATAACAAAAGATAGAAATGGAAGAAGAAGAAGAAGAAGAAGAAGAAGAAGAAGAAGAAGAAGAAGAAGAAGAAGAAGAAGAAGAAGAAGAAGAAGAAGAAGAAGAAGAAGAAGAAGAAGAAGAAGAAGAAGAAGAAGAAGAAGAAGAAGAAGAAGAAGAAGAAGAAGAAGAAGAAGAAAGTCTTTTCCTGTGCCAATGAGTTCAAAGCAGTTGCCCAGTTTCTCTTCTGTCAGGTTTACTTATCTCTTGTTATGTTCATGTTTTTGAGTGATTAGGGATTGAGATTTGTGCAAATGATAAATATGGATTTTTGTAGATGTTGCTTTTATTTCTTCAGATGAAGGGAACAGCTAACAGCCTTATCCTATGAATATATAGCTTGAGCTGTGCCCAGAGCATTTATTTCTCTGTTATCTTTCCCTAGGTCTACGTCTGCAAGCTACTAGCCTCCATGCCATCTAATCTTCTGCTAACCTGAATCTTGAATACTGCAGCTTCCATCTTTTGTTTGCTAACCTAGGCTGAGAATGTTTCAGCATCCATGCCTTAGAGCTGACAAATCTCACATTATCTAGCTCTTTCTGAACTATCTCTGCCTGGTTCAACTCAGCTGTTCTGGCCCAAATTCACCTCCAAGCTGATCCAATCCTGTTTCTCCCAGCTTCTGGCATAATTTTTCTGCTTGTATGATGGAGGTGGGTCTGGTGCTATGTGTTCAAATGCTAAATACTAGCTCCCATGATCTGGTTACAGTCTTGAGGAACATATTCTCATGTACTGCATATGATGTTGTATAAACCATGTTTGCCAATCTTCTCTGGCTAAATAAAAATGGCTGAGAGTTAATTACTAGGGAGAATAGAGGGAGGTAAGGCTTTTGCTACTGGACTGGGGTTACAGGTACGGATTAAAAATTGAGAGAGAACAAGAGAGCAGAGGAGAAATAAGACAGAGAGAACAGGAGGACTCAATTAGACTGGATGGACCAGGAGCAGGTGGATGAGGGAGAGAACTATATCCTAAGGACAGACTGATGGAGGACAAATAACCCAGGCAAGACTCTAACAGCAAGTAACTTGTGGAGCACAGCGAGGAAATAGCCAGTCTAGCATAGAAAAAATAGTTTAGGGGTAATCGTCCAGTAATTGTGCTAAAGCTGATTAAATAAATCAATAAGACTAAATTTTAGATTATTGGAGAGCTGACTGAGTCATATTAAGAACAAAGTTAGGCCGGGCGGTGGTGGCGTACACCTTTAATCCTAGCCCTTGGGAGGCAGAGGCAGGTGGATTTCCGAGTTCGAGGCCAGCCTGGTCTACAGAGTGAGTTCCAGGACAGCCAGAGCTACACAGAGAAACCCTGTCTCGAAAAAACCAAAAAAAAAAAAAAAAAAAAAAAAAAAAAAAAAAAAAACAGAAAAAGAACAAAGTTAATCAATATCCAATAACACATGGCCTCACACTAACTTTGGCTATATGTTACAATTTTTTCTGGGTCTTTCTCATTGTGTCATTCTGTCTTCACCTGTGTCTAGCTTGTTCTTCCTGCAATCTATTTCTGTAAAACTGCCACAAAAACCCTAACCTTTTCTCTTTCTACACTTCCCTTAAGTAGCCTCTCTGTTCTGTGCAGTTCTCAGGAAGGATGGGCATATCCTATCTATGAATCATCCTGTCAAATCTTTTTCTGATTTGTCAACTTGTCTGCCTCTCAATTAGGCATCACTTTCAAACATGGTTGCTTCCTTTAACAAACTAACTTTACCTTTATTGCTAGGTATCAATGGTATGTACTAAGGGAAGCCCATCTCTATTCCCATCAAATCATACCTTAATCCAGGCCCTGCATTCCGTATAGCTGAATCATATAGACATAGAAGTTCTTAGGATGTGATCCCTTAACAGAGAAGCCGTGTTGTTGGTTTAAAATTCCTCTGCATATTTGGATTCTTCTACATGGAATCATCCAGTTTGACTGGCACCACTGGACAAAGATGCTTTTTATTTCCAATGTGTATTTCTGACTTGTTTTTTTTTTAAAAAAAAAAAATGTCTGTAGGAGTGTGAATGTACATCTGGGACTTCAATTCTATTGATCAATGTGTCAGTTTTTGTTTCAATATCATACTGCTGTTTTTACTACAGGTCTGTAGTACAACTTAAAATCTAGGATAGTGATGCCTCCTGAAATTCTTTTATTATTAATGAGTGTTTAGCTATCTTATGGGTGAGAGATTGTATGTATGAGTATATGTGTATGAGTGTGTGTGTGTGTGTGTGCTCATATAAAGCTGGAAAATTGGCCTTTCATGATCTGTGAAGAATTGTTTTGGAATTTTGATGCGGACATCTGACATCTTTTGGTAGAATGGCCACTTTTTGTTATATTAAACCTACTGATCCAGGGGCATGACTTATTCTTTTTCTTCATCGTCTTAAGGTTTTTATCATGAAAGTCTTTTCTTTGGTTGGTTATAGTTACCTGGAGACTTTATATTATTTGAGGCTATTGTGAAATATTTTGTCTCCTGATTTTTTTCTCAGCTCACTTGTTATTTGTGTATTGGAATGCAACTGATTTATATGAGGTAATTTTCTACCCAGCTACTTTGTGGAAATTATTTACCAGCCATGGTAGAAGTTTTGAGGTCATGTACGAATAAGATCATATGATCTGTGAATAGTATTATTTTGAGGTCTTCCTTTCTAATTTATATCCTCTTGATCTCCTCCTGTTGACTTATGCTCTAACTAAGACTTTACATACTACATTAAATAGATATGGAATTTGGATATACTTTCATGTTCCTAATTTTAGAGGCATTGTTTTGAGATTCCATTTATATGGATATAGCTATAAGCTTGCTAAAAACTGCCTTAATTCTGTTGATGTATTTACCTTTTATCTATAACCTCCCTAGAATTTTATCATGAATGTGTAGTGAGTTTTGTTAAATGCCTCTTCTGCAATTATTTAGATGATCATATGGTTTGAATCATTCAGTTTCTTCATATAGTTTATTATATTTATCAAATTACATTTATTGAACCTTCCCTGCATTACTGGAATGAATCCTACCTGATAATACTGGAAGAATTTTAGATATATTCTTGGATTCAGGCTGCAAGTATTTCTTTGAGAAGTTGTGCATCTATGTTCATAATGAAAATTGGTCTCAAATTCTCTTTCTTTGTTGGGGATTTTTCAGGTTTAGATATCAGGAAAACTCTGTTCTCTTGAAACAAATGGGCAGTGTTTCTTCTGTTTGTAGTGTTTCCCCAACTTTTGATTTGATGTTCTAGAATTGCTTACATTCTGAGTTAGTTTGGTGATGGTTAACCTCTTTCAGTTATAATTTTCCATCTAGTAATTTGAAGACATGGATTTATAGATAGATATTGTATAAATTTAGTTTTTCATCAAATATCTTTTTCCTTCCACTTATTGTGATTGATTGAAAAATTTTCTGGTTATCGTAGTCTGGGATAGCATTTGCAGTCTCTTAAAGCATGTAAAACATCTATGCTGGTTCTTCTGGCTTTTAGTGTCTCATTTGAGAAGTCATGTATTATTCTAACAGGTCTGCTACTAAATACTACTTCTTTTTTCCCATTTTTTTTTATTAAAATTTATTGGAACTCAGAGTAAAAACAGTAATGTCATATAAAGCTGACTATTGCTTTGTTTAGGATTGGATTCACATATGATGAAGACAGTAACAGTTACTAAAATCCAAGACTTGTTTCATCTCTGGAGGTTCAAAGAGACTCAAATGACTTAAATGGGCAAATATGTTGTATCATATATATGACTGGCCATACCAAGTTAGTTCTCAGCACTTTCTAACAGCTCTTTCAGTAGCTCTGACATCCACAGACAGAGCTCAGTTCTGGTCTCCACTGCTCTCCAGCTCACCCTTGGCAATTGTTGCTATCAGGGAGAGAACTCTCATCTTGCATCCTAACAAACCTGTCCATTAGTCTCACATGGTCATAGGGAAGATGGATTCCAGTACTGGCTCATTGTTTCCCCAGATGGCTTGCCCCATAGAATAGACAGGTATTCACCTAGAAACAAGAGACTTCTGATATCCCTAACCTGAATTGCCTGGAGGTAACACATGGGAGCCCTTCTTAATTTTTAACAGAATGTAAGAATGGCTGCCCACACTTGCTTTGTCTTGTGACCCAGTCAGTGGCCATGCAGAACAGAACCAGCATAGCCAAGGCTGTTGGGGGCTTTCCCAGAGCCTTAGGGTAAGTCTTGGCTTACATAGAGCATCTGGAGCCTGACTGCACTGAACATATTCAACATTTTTCCTATGGTCTTTTCTCCTCCTTAACAGTCAGGGTGACTTTGCCTCTAAACTATCAGTGCCCAGTGCAGGGCTCAACCAAAAAACAACAAAGACATGTCCAGAGAATAAGGCATGGCTAAGTTCTTTAGGTCTGACTATGACACATCTTTGAGGTCTTTTGTTCCTGGTACATCCTTTAGCTGTCCCTCAGCTCCTCAAGCCCTGTGTTGTGGATGGTTGTGGGCTGACTCTTAAGAACTAGCCAGGGGGCACTGTACCCAGTTAGATGAAACATGGCCCCTTAAGACTAAGGTGGCATCACCTTTCTATAGTCAATACTTGGTACAGGACTGGACCTAAGTCTATAGAATATCTTTAGAAGGTGCCAGGTCTTTAGGAAGAGACCCACTTTGCAGGGCAGACAGGGTACTTGGGATCTGACTCTGCCACAAGGTTGGCATGACCAAGTTCCTTTTTACTTCCTTATCTTTTTCTTTCTTTTTTTCTCTTTCTGTTTTTCTTTTTCTTTCTTTTTTTATTTTTTTCTCTTTTTGCTCCCTTCTTTTCAGTGTAATCTTTGAGCCCCCACAGGGTTCTTTATATTAGCTTAATGCTCAGTAAAATGGCCAATTGAACACAGAAGTTCTAGATGACCAGGATAAGTTACCCAGATAGTTATTGTACCTGAAAGCCAGGAAGCCAAGTAGGAGAGGCAACCTGAATCCAGCTGGATAGTTTTTCCCTGTAACTCCAGAACTTTACAGGCAAATACAGGAAGGCTGCTATTCAGCCTGGGCAACATAGTATAGCCTGCCTCAAAAGCAAAACAAAGGACAACACGATAGTTCATGAGGGAAAGGTACTTGCTACCAAGGCTGACAGTCTGAGTTCAATCCTAGGGACCCACATTAAAGATCATGGACTCTCATAAGTTGTCTCTGCCCTCCACTCATGTGCATATCATGACAATCTGCCACCTGGAGTTACTGTGGGGTTTGTTCTCAGGCCCCCTATTCCCCAGGCCATCTAAACATCCTAAATGCTTTTATTTGGGACATTCAAAGCCAAGGTATAGGAAGAAGATTAAGTGGAGGGGAAATGGGAAGTAGCCTAAGGCAACAGTTCCAAGATGGCCAAACTTGAAGATGCAGGAATGTCCACTGGCTGTTTTGCAGGTCTCCCCACAGGTTGTGCTGTCAGTAATAAGATGTCTTTCAACAACTCATGAGGGCTAGGGGAGAGATTTGCTGCCTGCCTCTCTCCTATCTCCCATTTGTATTAGTCTCCTCACAAGGTTTGGTTTTGGTGGCCCTATGAAATGCCAGATACCATGTCTTGAAATGGGCATTCTGTCCTAAGAGTGGAGAGAGAGACAAACTCTGGGAACATGGACAGTGAAAGCCAGAGAGAATCTGATGTAGTACACATTACATGTCCAGAATGTTCTAGCACTAAGATGTAAAAAACAGTCTTCAAAGACCTTTCACATGGTCTGGCCCTGGAAATTGTGGAAGACCCAGAGAGAGAATGTAGGTTTTCATGGAACAAGTATGAGAGAGTTTCATGCTTGGGGTTGACAGGAGATAAAAGCTTTCTAGTAAAATCTTATTTCTGGCTCTGCCTTCTAATCTGGCAAAAGTCAGTAATCTCTGAGAGGGGAGGGTACTAGATTTTGAGAAATCCTTGCTAGTGTCCAGAGCTTCATGTGGACTTCCCCACCACTTCCTGTGCCCATCTGAACCTTCACCTACCCCAGAGATGACTTGGGCAACAGAATCTTGGATTAGAGACTACAAGAAAGAGAGTTAAATATCCTGACCAGGAACAAGAGGACCGTCTGTCTCCTCTGTCTGTCCATTGTTGGCTTGAGTTGCAGGAAGTCTTACTTGGGCAGATGAGTTCTTTTGTGCTGCCTGAGATGGTCAGATCTCATGAACTTTCGATTACATTCATCGCATTTCTGTGGTCAATATCTGGTACGGATCCATTTGTGTCGTCCAAGCTCATCAGAGTGGAAGAACTTCCATGTACAACCTTTCAAGTCACATACGTAGGACTTCTCACCTGTGTGTTAGCGTTGGTCACTCACTAGGTGAGAGCACTTGGTATAAGCTTTTCCACAGCTTTCATATGAGCAGACGTAATGCCTGAAACTGGGGACTGTCTACTGGTTGCCCCTCTTGAAGTACTGGAGCTCTCTGGCTCCTGTGGAGCAGGTGTGGGTTGCTCACATAAGAAAGGTTCTTCCTGGACATTTAACTGGGTCACAAGTGAATCTTGGAATTCTAAAGATAGCAATTGCTGGAACCTAGCTGGGAGCATCTCAGGATTGCAGGGATTTACAAAGTACAATAAAGGGGGTAACATCAGGGGTCCCAGTGGAAGCCAAGCCTGGGACCAATAATATCCCGTGTTTTAAAGAACCCATGGTGGCAGGTACTGTAGGGGGTACAGAATAAGGCAATGTTGGGGAACTGCTGTGGGCCATCACTGAGACTTACTTCAGGGGAAGTTGTACTTGGCAGGCCTTGAGATATCAGATTCTCCCTGAAGGAAATGGTCACTCCTAGAGTACGTGAACTTCTGACTGGCATCACATGGGATCACCTCCCAAGCGATCTCTGACAATAATTCTGGGAAGGTATAGGAGTCAGCTGGGAGGGGCACCTCGCACCATGCTCAGGGAGCTAATGAGCTGTGACTGCCATTCTCCTTCATTGCATCTGAATTCCTCAGCTGATGCCATACAGGGCCTCAACAAGTATTGATTGGCTGGTGGCTGATAAAATCGTCTGTTTCCAGAAGACACAGACATATCGACACTGGCGCCAACATCTCATTTTCCATGGGAGGCTGGTGCATAGCCTGCTGCTCATTGTCCTGCTCAACGTTGGCTGAGATCCAAGTTCAGAACAAACAGTCATAGGCATGGGTCCCAAAACAACTACACCTGCCATCTACTTCTTTTTATGCATTGTAGCTTTTACTATTCTTTCTTTTGTTCTGTACAGTTTATATTTTGATTAATATTGGCCAAGATAATTTTTTTCTGGTCGTATCTAGTTGGTATTCTGAACGTTTCTTGTATCTTGATTGAAATCTCCTCTTCAAGGTTAGGAAAATTTTCCTCAACAATTTTGTTAAAAATATTTTCTCTTTCTTTGACCTGTATTTCTTCCGCTTCCTTTATTCTAATTGTTCTTAGATTTGGTGTCTTTATAGTCTTCTAGATTTCTTGGATGTTTTATGCTAGGAACTTTATTAGATTTAACATTTTCTGTGACTGATATATCGTCCTTTCATCTTCAATGCCTGAGATTCTATTTTACATCTCTTGTATTCTATTATTGAGGCTTGAATTTGGGTTTCCTGTTTGATTTCCTGAACTTTTCACTTCGAGAGTGTCCTCATTTGAGGGTCTTCTTAATTCTACTTCCACTTTCAGGTTTTGAATCATTTCAAATATTTCCTTCCACTGTCTGTCTGTGTTTTCATACATTTCTTTAAGTGGTATAATCAGTTCCTTTTAGTGACCTCTATTATATCCACTAAGACTGTTTTCTAGGTTTTTGTTTCTGTTTCTGCTATGTTGACAGATTTATGCACTGCTGTGGTAGAGTTCCAAGCCTCTTATAGAGGCCTATTTTCCTGACTTCTTCACATTCTGTTTTCCTGCTGTTGTCTAGGTATCTGCTTTGAGAATTCTCTAATTCTATAGGTTAATAAGCTATTTTTCTTTGGATGTGGGAATGATGGTCACTTTGGTTTCTGTTGCCCTCTCTGGTCCTTTGGAGAGTATGGTTCCTTTTTCTTTCCTGGTAGGAAAGGCTTCTGGTATCCTGGTATGTGCTGCCACTCCAATTTCCATGTGAAACCTGTTTTTAGATATTGGGAGTTTGCACTTAGGAAAAAGGGCTGGTATACAAGATGGGGTCTGAGTGTGTCCACTTGAAAGCAAAAAGTAGGGTGTTCTACCAGAATTTGCTTAGTCTAGTTTAAATTGGGGGCAAGAGTAAGGAGAGGCCACAGTAGAAGATGCTTTTAAAAAGAAGTGTTTGCTACTGAGTAACTTAGTATGGGAGGGGATGATAATGTATGGTAAGACATAAAGGGATGGGGCGTGTGTTAAAGATATGCATTTGGCTTTTTTGGCTGGAACAGCCTGTGCATTCCCAGGCAATGCCTGTTGTGATAGAGGCTGCAATAAAGCAATGAATGGGCAGGGGGATTTGAACGGAAAGATCTGTGTGACTACTGGAGAAAGGAACAGAGAGCAAGAAGAATCCAAAGCAGGTGATCTGCTTCAGAACTAGGAGTGATACCACAGGAAGAACGGAGAGAAAGATGACGTTATGAAGCTAGCTTACCTATTGTCCCTGGCTGTGTTTCCTAGGGAATGCCTCCTAGAGTTGAGGACTGTGGTAAAGCAATAAATTGGGAGAGGAAAGTTAAGAGTGGAAAATCTTGTGTCCAACTGGAAGTGGGGTCCAGGAGTAGGAGAAAGGAGGCAGCATGTACCTTACTTCAAAGCAGTAGATGAGACTATGGATTGAACTTGGTTTTGCTGAAGAAGAGATGAAGATCTACTGTTAGCCTCCCTGCCTTCCTGAACAGCTTTGACCATGAAAAATGAGCAATGAAGATCTCCATGGCTGATACCTTTTCTACTGACAATTGTATTTGCAGAAAATGCTTTTAAGAGTAAGATTATTCTACTCCAATGACATGAATATTGAGAATCATTTCATCAAAATAAAGTTACTTAATAAATATGATATAATGTATAGGTCTATAACATGTATATATATGCATACACATTTGTGTGTCTATGCCTTTGTTTATATTCATAGCGGTAGGATTATAATCATGAAGCCTAGTAGTAACTATGTGCATCTCACTAATTTCTGAACCAAGTCTTCAGAATTATGTAATGCCTGAGCTAAGCTATAAGGCACTTCAGATGTATTCCTTTAACTTCAAGCTACTTTAATATATTCGATATTGAGCTTTCCTCCAGAGCATCATTGAGTTTGCAAACACAACCTTGCTCATACAGGTAAATATGAAGACTACATAGAGGCCAAAGAAAACATGTAATAAAAAATCTTCAGCCAGCTGGCAGCTACTATTTGCAAAATGATTAATAAAGAAAAAGCAAGTCCAAAACCTCAATTTATCTGCTTGTGCTGGAAAATTTTTCATCTTTTCCTTTGCTGTGAACTTCTTTACATAATTAACCAATCACAGGAGGCTTCTGGGAAAAGTGAAGAGGCTATTCACAACTCCTTTGAGTTCTCTCATAGGCAGTTTAAATTTAAGTGAGCATCTCACTATGTTGTCAGATTTACGAATGATTCTAGTTTTCAGTGTGTGACTTGTGTGACAGGCTGCTAGAAACAGAACACCATTTTACTTGGTGTTAGATGCAGAACAAAATCCATGAGCAAGGAACATCAGCTGTAAGAGATAACTGCAGCCTCGGGAGCTACTTTTAAAAAAAAAAAAAGGTTTTTAACATGATATTTCATAGAAATCAGAAAACAAGTATAGAAATGATATTTGCTGCTTCCCTCATTTTTACTGAACATAAGTGGACCAATTTTTCCAAGTCTTTTGCTGTTGAGCTGCAATTTGTCTCATCAGACATATATTTCTAACCTTTTCAGATTTAATTTATTATTGTTGTTTTTCACTTAATCACTTTGCATACCTCTCACTGCCCCCATCATGGTCACACCCTCCCACAATCCTTACCCCTTCCTTCCTTCTCTTCTCCTCTAAGCAGGTGGGGTCAACCCTGTGTATGTCCCCCACCCCCAGTGCACCTACAGGCACTTCAATTCTCTGCTAGGCTAGACTCTTTTTCTCTCACTTAGGACAGACAAGGCAACCCAGCTGTTAGACCATAACCCACATACAATCAACAGCTTTTGGGATATTCCCCACAGATTCTTTAGGACCTCTTGAAGATTAAGTTGCACATCTGCTATATATGAGTGGGGAGTTGTAGGTCCAGCTCATGTATGTTATTTGGTTGGTGATTCTGACTCTGAGAGCTCCAATGATCCATGTTAGTCGTCTGTGGTGGTCTTTTGGTGAAGTTTCTATCCCCTTCTGGGCCTGCAATCCTCCCTCTTATTCTTCCACAAGAGTCCGCAAGCTCCATCCACAGTTTGGCTGTGGGTATCTGTATCTGTCTGAGTCAGCTGCTTAAAAGTAGTTTTAGTTCCATACTTTGTCCTGCCTATTCAGTTATTAGTAACATCAGAGTATACTTACATCATTGTTTATTGTTTATTATATGTTGTTTCTTTTTCTACTTCAACTCTTGAGAGTACTTTTCTTTACAGATAACAGATTCCATTTTAGAAAATGTCTGAAATGTTCAAGAATACCTGGATAAAGAATAAATGAAGTTCATATACTAAGTAAAAGAAGATACCAGCAGAAATTGGATACAACTCTTCACTTGACAGTGGTGTTGAAACTGAGCAGTTACAATAACCCAGACTGCTGGGAGACTTTAGTAGACTACTATACCTTACTGGAGAGAAGGTAAAGGATCTCAAGATGCTCTAGGTTTACAGTTGTTCTTGAGGATCAGAAGATCCACACAGGCCCTGCCCACTGTGAGTTCTATACCTGTTAGTGAGTTAAATAAGTGACTAGGGCAGGGTTTCTCAGTGCTATATCAAGCAGAAGCCTCCCAGTTATACACCAGTCTATTCCAGTTATATAGCTGTCTCTAATTCTTCAACACAATTGAACTCATTGTTTCACTGAGGTTCACTAACGAGGGCTTGGGAGAAATTATTCCTTTGGTCTGCCAGTACCTATTCTAAGATGAATATTCATTTCTTTATACCTACCCAAGAGAAATATTATAGCATATGTTAATGATAAAATATTTTAATATATTTAATCATAGCATTCTTTGTAATATTATCAATTTTGAAATAACTTACAGAACTATCAAACCAAAGTTGATATTCTATTTGGTTTTATGGACCATTTATATTTACAAGAGAAAGCAAGTAGCTTTAAACTTCATGTATGGGAAAAATACAAGAATATATCTGTGAAGAAAGCAGTGTGAAGTCAAGCTTAGGTAACTCCTTCACCTTTCAAGTAATCAAAGTGAAGGCACTTGACACAAATAGAGAACCTGAAAATTAATTTTAAAAAATCCTATCTATAATTTCCTTTATGTATGGCCAAATAACTGTTCCATTTATACTATTTTTACACTTTATATTTAATGAATCAATTAATTATTAACTTAGGCATAGTAACTTGACATGGTTTCAATAAATAAACTATAACTGCCCACAGAGAGAAGTGTTTTCCAGATTGGCTTATGATAAGAAACTGTGACAAGAAGGTAATATTCCAGATTGGCTAATGATAAGAAACTGTGACAAGAAGGTAATATTTGGGGGTGGAGATTGAGTAAAAGAGAACTTTTCTAGATTTCATTAAGCCCTAAAGCAATGAAATAAAGAATACATTGATAAATATATTAAAAACAAGGCACCAGTGATAAGGGAATTGTTTATCATAGTCAAGCTCTCAACTATAGTATGGAAATGAGAATGAAATGAAATGATATATGATTTTCACACAAATGCATCATAGGCTGAGATAAATTCACAGGCCAATCCTAGATATAAATTAGTATCTTCTAGGGAGTAAAGGAGAAAGGAAAAATAGAGGGTGAGGTTACCAAAATACTTGAGCAGCATCAAACAAAATCAATTACACTTTTAACCATCTTCATGTTCATAGAATTTGAATGGAAACAAATCACTGTGTTAAAGCTATTATTACTGTTTTGCAGCAAGACCTCTAGAGCAGATGAACATGGAGTGTTAAATTAGGATCTCTGAGTTTACTTTAGTTTCTGGGTTATTTTGTTGTTGTTGTTTTTGCTTTTATTTTTTGTTTGTTTTGGGGTTTTGGAGTTTTTTTTGTATTTGTTTGGCTTTTGATCTTTTGGTTTTGTTTTTGGTTTGTCTGTGGTTTTTGTTTGTTTGTTTGTTTGTTTTTTGGTAGGGGGAAGAAACAAAGCATTGCTGCCTCCAGGTAGTGAAAGAAAGACCGTAGCTAGCAAACAAGACGATAAATAATCAAAGGTCACCATATGGAGTTAATATTATTATTCAAAACTATATCTGGTTAGGAGCTGTAACCAGCAGTAGAGTTCATGCATGGACAAAACTTTGGGTTACATTCCTCATACTGAAAAATCTAAACAAAGCTGAACAACAAAACAAGTATTTCTCTTTCATGACTCAAGAGATATTCACATTCATAAAAGAAAACCACTAGCTATTTCTAAAACAAATATTTTTACACACATATACAAATCAATTATTAAGTTGCTTTCATCACTTTTTAATTGTACAATATTCTTAAACCGCAGGTCTTATTGATCCTTGAACCACTAATCAAAAACTTGTCAACAACCCTGAATGAGAAATTTGCAAAATAGCTCAGCAAATAAAGGTACAACCCATTAAGTTTAACAAACAAAGTTTGCAATCCACCAGGTGGAAAGAAAAAAAAAATTCCTACAAACTGTCCTGTGACTCCCACACAGCATCACACACACGTGTATGCATACACAGCACCAACACAGAGTAAATGGATAAGTAAAATCAAGGTTATAAAGGAATTAAAACTACAATTCTTCATCATGTTCCAGGGTAGATCACATGCTTTTCCTGTGCATGGCCCAAGGTCTCCTTTATATCACATTAAATGAATAGAAGAAGTGATAACATCGTGATTCATTAATAATATGAAGAAATTCTTCAAGCGGGGCTCTAAACCAATATGTATCTTTGAGAATTTCCTGAAAAGGGAGATAATGTTAGAGTAAGTGAATACCAGCCCTGGGCCAGTTGTTTTGGCAGCTCTGAAGAGGAGGAACATGTAATTTAAGCATCTACCAAATATGCTACTATCACTACTGTTAGAATATAACATCAGCTGCACTGTGTCATGAGGAAGCCAGAGTTTTGACACCTACAGAGTGATAGGTGTCTTAGCTAGGTGTGAATTTGTTAATAATGAAGGTGTACTATTTTAACTTTAATAGAGTCTTGGTATATCACCTAGACTTTCATGGAAAATAGCCACATACTGCATGGTTTAAAGATCAGAAACACATTTATTCCCAGTTACAAAAATTAGAAGTTTAACATTAAGATGATATTGTAGTCTCTCTCCTAAGAGACCTATCATACTGATGCTACATGGTCCTGTTTTCCTACTATCCCCTCACATGACCATTGTTTCTGCTGTTTTCAGTGTAATGCTAGCTTTCTTAGTAGCTACATGTATATGTCATTTTGTTTTAGTTCTCATTTCAAAGACCTTATTGTCCAATGGTCACACTGGATAGAAAAGTTCCAACAATCATTGTGGTTGAAGTTTGCTTCTTCACCATGTACAAAAGATGTCAAAGTTATTGGTGGCTACACGTCTTCAAAAAGACAATCTGGCTTTGTCATTCAATAAAATAACTTGATAATTACTATTCAAGTCATACATTAAACAAAAGATCTTCCAGAACTTGAATAGCAGGCTGGTTTGTAATGATCAATTACAACAGTGTTTATTTTATTCTAATATATTATCTACTAAATTGTCTCAATCCACAGGGTCATACTATAAAATAGATTGTACTAAGAGACACTCTGAGTCTATAATCAGCTCTTCTCAATTCCAAAATATCATCTCCACTAATACATTGTAAAGTCATGTCAATAATACATTCAAATTATGAGTCTGTTAAAGTGTTTCAGCTACAATATTTGTTGTCAATATGGTTCATCATAAAACATTCATCTAGCAAATGCCTAGGGAATTTGCAAATGCATATGTGTCAAAATGTTAATTAATTAAAATGAATAAAATTCAGTAGATCTATTATTATCCATGCCTGGCAATTTAGGCAAAGAAAGAACTAGACCCTGTTCATACTGCGGCCTAATGAGTATAACAGTGAATTAATTAGTAACAATCACAAATGGATTGCAGTGGTTTAGACATGGCACTTATAAAGTCAGATTTCTGGGCATGATGGATTTGAACTTCAGATATGATGTTAGGAGGCCAGATTAATCATACAAGTTTAAAGTTGGGTTTCACATGCAATCCAGGGTTTACATGCTCAAGTGCATATCTTAGGATAAAACATAATACATAGTGAAGTCAGAAATAAGTTGAAGGAGCTGAAAAGGAGCTTCACAATAGAAATTGGTAAGTTAGCTGAAAAAATATTCACCTTCCTATTTTCCCCACAAGAGCAGAAACTTTACTCTTGGGATATACCTAATGAATTATCTCAGTTGCTAACCAAGACCATTTGGTATTACACTTTTTCTGTGTTTTGTTTATAGTTTTACTTCTTGAATTTAAATAGTACACAATATTCTACTTTTTCCACCCAAATGAGGAGAATCATTAGGAGACCCACAGGCTCCATCTTGATCCTTTCGATTGGTGAAAGTGGCAATAATGAGGAACTCCTAAAAGAAAAAGGTAATAAATAAGAAACTCTGGGTAGTGTTTCACTTGTTATTCCAGGCTTGCTCCTTCAGCTTGTTGAAGTGTCTTATTAATGAAGTCTAGATTGCAAGTCAATTGCCCTATGGAACAGTTATCCTAGCTCAATTCCATGGCTTAGCGAGTAAGAATAACTATGAGACATGCTGAAACATAGAAAAGAAAGCAGTTGAGAGAAGTGCAGTGGTAAAAAGCAGGTGATTGTTTCATTATTTACTCAACCAATCCAGGCAGATCCTTGCTTCTTGTAAATGGGTTCTAAGCCCTCATAAAATCGGCATCCTTTTGAAATAAGAGCATGAAAGTTCTAAACAAACCCTTGTTCACATCAACTTTAGAATAATAAGAGAAACAAGTACATAGTCACCTTATTATAAGAGAGTTTTCAAGCATCTCCAACTAGGAACTTTAGAATATTAACCCCTTATAATACTCAAAATATTTATTAAATAGGATAGATATGATGATGGAATTAGATTATTAACTTGATTGGACTGACATATTGCCCTGGATATTAGGAAAAGACAGCTCTCTATATATACAAGTAAGGTCATTTTAAAAAGTAAGTGTCTAACTTAATGAACAATTCAGTCCACTGTTGGATCCAAAATTTGAATAGACTGTTCATAACTAGTGAAAATAGGCAAAGTAGGGCTTGCTTGGAGGAGCTAGGTCACCTTGGGAAATAATGTTGGTGTTAGTTTTGTCTGTTCCCTTCCTCTTACTGCTCCACCTTTTATTTGCTGTAAAAGTAAGCTGCTCTATTCTTCCATGCCCTTCCTATCATAACTGACTGAACCCTAAGATATCATAACCTTCTATATTATCTTTCCTTTGTTAAAATTTTTATCAAGTATCAAGAAATGACTTCAAAAGCTCAGTTGATCAGGTGGCAGTCTATGATGTTCCTAATTGGCATATAGAATTGGATGTTATGATATTCTAAGAGAAATTAAAGAGTGAAAAAGTTAGAGCTTACTAGTAAATCTTCATTATATCATAGTGATACAGAAATCTGGAGGAATTCCAGTAAACTAGTGACCCCTAGCAGAATTAATTTACTCTTTAGAAATCCCAAATAAATACTACAGTTGGAAATGTGCCATTGTCTCTTTGAGCCTGAAACTCTCATTTCAATCTATTTTATCCACAGACAAGCAATTCATATCATTTAGTTCTCCCATGCTCAAGAGAATTAAGACCTTTCTTGAAAATTAAGGTGAAATCTCATGGTAGGAGTTCTTTTCAGAAGCGCTATACGATACCCCAAGATTCTGAGGACTTTTGAATTTATTTATGAAACAGGGAACATATTAAATACAGTGTTCCTATTTCTTCCATCTTGAAACATTTATTAGTAAAATTTGATACAAAATTCCTGCAAGTATTGGGTTTCTCTTGAATGATGGTGAGTCTGGGATTCCACCCATGGTATTTTGGGTTTTGTTTTTTTGTTTTGTTGTTTTTTGTTTTTGTTGTTGTAGACTCTCCTTAGATATTTTCGATTCTCAGTATAAGAGAGAGTCTTTATAGTGACAAGTGTGAAAGCAGGGTCAGGCAATGACTAGTGATCCTTTGGTTACAGGGAAAATGCCCTAAAGGCACATGTTGTCTTCTATTAAATAGTCATTTGTATGTTAGACTTTTATTTTATTTTCAGTGTTTTTTCTTTCCCCTGTTCATGCCTTTCTAATGAAAATATATGATTCATTAAGCTTACAAAGAAACATTTTATAAATATGCTAACATGAACTGACTAGTTCCTGTGAAGAAACTGCAAGTGCCAAGGCCACCTCTTATGATACCATAAGTGGTTTAGAAACATCAGTTAAGAAATGTTGCTGAATCAATATGACCAGCATCAGTGGCTGCAGCAGTGCTCTCATGCCCTCTATTGGTTTGTTACTTTTCTAACTCCAGGAACAAGTCTAAGTCGCATCATTTTTTATAATGGAAGCATATACAACACTTTCACTTCTCTTTACTTCTGTAACTATCTACTCATTGATTTTTAAATGAAAAAAAAATGGTTTCATGACTTCATATTTTGTTCTTGATCATTTCAAGAGTAAATTAGAATATACTTGTGGGTACACTTGCAAATAGAAACTCTATGTGTAATTTCCCTTTTCAACTGAAGTACACGAACAGACAGTAGAGATGCTGCAGTGGTTAAGGCACTAGCTGCTCTCCAGGGGACCTAGGTTGGATTCCTAGCACCCACACAATGGCCCGCGCCAATTCCAATGAATCTGATGCTGTCTCCTTCCCTGCTCAGACACTGTGTGATGAGGGAGTGTGATACATCCAGTGAAACACTCATACAAATAAAAGTTAAATTGAAATTCAAGAGCAATGACAAGATTTAAGAGAAAGTATTTGTTTCATTGCCTAAGACAAAGTTTATGCATGTATTTGACATCAGTAATTGCCATAATGCACAAGACATCTTCTTATGCAATGTGAATAGTTTTATGTGATGCAAAGAACAAAAGAATTTTCAATCAAAAAGCCTTAAGATTAAGTCCAAGAAGTTTTTCACCCTTATTGATCACACTTACCTAGAAAAATACATTAAAGTTATTCTTATCACACATCATTGATTTCATGACCGAATGATGATATGAATCATCCTACTGAAAATATAGTAGCTATTCAGTACACATAGTTTACTTTTTCTTTTAATATGAACATTTTCTGTGCATGTATTTTGTGATGAAATATTAACTTTCAAAGAAAGAAAAATATCTGACAAAGACTTTTTAGGCAGTAAATATGAAGGAAAAATTTCCTTATCTTATTGTTGATGTTGTTCATCTTTTATGACACAGGGTCTCACTATGTAGCCTCAGCTAATCTGGAACTTGTTATGCAGACAAGGCTAACCTGGAACTCACAGAAACCTGCAGTCCTCTACCCACAATGTGCTGTGAATGAAGCTGTATATTATCATTTCCAGAGAAATACTATCAATGAGGAACTATGGTAGAAATGAGGAACTATGGTAGAGCAGACC
>NW_022196898.1:24160912-24161069 GCF_008632895.1 Mastomys coucha
TGATTCAGAATATCAAACAGAAACCCCACATGTAGTTATACTACCAGATATCAACATGTAGGTTGCTGCTGCCCTCTAACATGAGCTTCAGGAAGAAGTCAAATTATCACTCTTTGCTGATGATATGATAGTATACTTATGTGACCCCAAAAATTCC
>NW_022196898.1:24163538-24186611 GCF_008632895.1 Mastomys coucha
GCTCGGCCCTGTGAAAGTTCTGTGCCCCAGTGTAGGGGAATGCCAAGGCCAATAAGTGGGAGAGGGTGAGGTGGCAGGCATGGGGAGAAGGGAGGCAACAGGGGTTTGTTTTGTTGTTTTTGTTTGTTTCTTTATTTTTTTGGAGGGGAAACTAGAAATGGAGAAATTTACATGTAAATAAAGAAAATATCTAATTAAAAGAAAAGAAAATCAAGTTTATAGTTTTCTATTTTTATTTTAAGTGCCATCAAGCATGTGGTATTTTTCAAGGCTTTATACTTGATTTCTGTGACTTCTTATATCCCCACAACATTTTACAGTGTTATTGACACATTTGCATCATTTAGTGACAGAATGATGTAAGAGCTAATTCCTAAATCGTAATGTGATGTCTGAGACCAATTAGAGTTCCAGCTTTCAATAATATCATTTTCATCTTCATGTAATGAGTTTCTGAATCCAGTTAAATAGCAGGTTTCTGAGGCATTGGGTCAGTTAATTCCAGAAGTTCTCTAATGTGATAGCAAAGATGCAGTGCAAAATGCTGAATAGCTATTTTGTTATAAATTTAATGAGAGAGTGAGAGGAAGTCCAAATGGTAACAAATTGATGTTTTCAGCCTAAAAGGAAAATGATCAGTCTTTGCAAACTTTTTATTTTTTCTCCTAGGAGACAACCTTAAGCCATGAAAATCTGATACTATGTTTAACTACAAAGTTCTTTTGACATGAATCAAGCTCAAAAGGAACAGTCTGTGCTGGGCAAAGTAGATTTGAAAACATCCTACATGGAATAAATGATAATGGTTGGACTCTGAAACTATAGTCAATCTAAATAACAAGGTAAATTAGAACTGGTTGCCATTGAAGAATAGAGTGTATAGTATGTGTTTCATACCCAAAAACAAACCTGGGCTTATAGAACTTTATGAAATGTGTATAAGGGGCTAGAAAGTTAGTTTAGTTGGTAAACTGTTTCTTGTGTAAGCATTAAAGCATGAATTCAACCACTGTAAATCACTTAAAATATTCATCACTGTGATATGAGCCTGGTTGGCCAGGAGGCCCTAAGGATCCAATTCCCAGCACAGGAACTAAGTACTCATGGGACTGTGATCATACAGGTATAAAAAAATTTATATCCAGATAGACATGCATTCAAATTATTTAAAGTTGCATCTAAAAAGTGGGTAAATGGTAATACATCTATGGACATAAGAGGACATATGGAGAAAGGGGCATCATTTTTCACTTTGTGGAGTTCTTTATGATTTATGTGTATTTGGCAATACTATCAAAACAAAATAAATTATTAACCACCAGTGATTAGATAGTAAAATGACACCTTGATATTTTTTAATTACACATTTCTTAGATTCTGGGTATTTTTCAAATTTCTGTTTACATACTGTAGTAGACATGATTAGTTATATCTAGCCAATATTTCATTTATAAATACTTCTGAGTGAAAAAGAGTAAGTGAGAATTCTGACTGATGCAAACACTTAAAAAATCTTCTAACTATAAAGGTTTTTCTTGTGTAATACCAATTTGAAAATATCATTTCAGCTTAGCTGTTGTACCAAAATCCTTACTTTCTGTGCTACAATGAGGAAAGAAAGTTGGCCTTCACAAATTGAGTTTAGGACCTCTTTATATTCAGCACAACATCCACAGACTTCCTTCTGTGGTGTAACACTTTAAGCCATATATCCCCTTGGTTTATGGAGTGGCACTGTTTTGTACTCTCTTTTCAAATAAGATCCAATAACTTCATTTGTCAAAGATTGCACTTAGTCACTTGGACTACTAGACAACTTAATTCTGAAGGTAACAAAAATGTTGGACATTTCTTAAGCTTTGCAGAGTTCAACACTGTAAACACTTCACTTCAGTGGACATCTTAGTAAGTGTATTTTTCTGGTAACTCCTTCATGATAAAATACCAGAGACATGCTGCACTCAGCAAGAGTCTTATCTTCAGACATGCGTACCAAATAGAACTTCAAAATAAAAAAAAATTATTCTTCACAGGGCTAGAATGCAGATGGCTGACCTGGGTCTCAGGTATTCGGCCTTCTCTTCCTTGTGTCTTCCTTGTGTCTTCATGATATCATTTTAGATATACATGGTTGTGCCCAGAGAGCTTCTTTCCACCAGGATACTACAGTAAATAATGAATAGGTAGTCACAGTAACAATGATTTTTACTGTATCACCTCTTTAAAACCCAGTGTCCATGTGTACTTAGATTATGATTGTCAGGGTGTCAGAACTTCAGTATATGTACTTGGAGGCATACAGCACACAAGTATGAAAAAGATTGATTGTATAGGATTGTGAAACCACATTGGAAAGTATTTTGGAATTACAAATTCTGCACTGTATTAAAGTGATCAAACTACTCAAATGAGGTTAATATATATATATATATATATATACACAATATATAAAATATAATTACATTTCTTTCCTAAATCACAGAACTCAGGTGTATACAAACAAAAGTATTTATGATAGATAAAGTAGCAATTACAGGATTATATTCAGTTAGCTTAGAAAGGATAAACTCTGAGTCTGATAATGATTTTAAGTAGAAATCTTTGAAAGAAATGTAAATTCTCTCAATTTATTTAATTTCAAAACAGTTAGGAAACTATATATGCATATGTGTATATATATGTGTGTGTGTATATTGTATGTATTTGTATGTGTGTATGTATATATTCATATCCATTGTAATTTATTACATATATAATTATATGCAATAATATATTATTCATATATTATAAATATATAAAATTTATATATTTTGAACATTTAACTTATATATAATTTCTATATTCTTAAATTAATTATATAAATATATGTAATTTATAATGTATAATAAATTCTATTGAAAAAGACTATTGTTTGAAGAAAATAATTATATTTCTTAATTTACTCTGGAAGATCTTTGCAGTGGATAATTCTAGTTATGTATGAGCAATTAACAAACTGATGCATTAATCCTAGACCTCATTTTTTGTGTAAAATAGATAAGAATATCATATGCTCACAGTGGCTGGGATTAATGTTCTTAAAATATCTTTCTGGATCATTGGAATGCTCTAGAAAGTTTTGAAATGCTATTATTGACAATATTCACTCCAGAAAGTATTTTTAGAACCATTGCAGAGGTAATTTTGACTCATGGAAACCCTCCCTTCCTGCACACAAAATCATATTTGGTGAGCCTGACATTTCTAGGTCTCTTCTAGTCACAACATTATGAGAGTGTATTATGTTTAAAACAATCATATCATAGTATTCTGGAGCATTTTTCAGAGACCTAGAGTCATCAAGTAGTTACTAGGACTTGAACTTTGGAACTATGGGAGGATCAATCAATGCTCTTAACCACTAAGTCAACACTCTAGTGCATGAAGCACTTTTCAACCATACCAAACCTACCTACTTGTAACAAATATACCTTTAGAAATTATATATACTACTTAGCATTTCATATTATTGATTTGCAAAATGATAAATATGAGCTATCCACAAACATCACAAGAACTTTGTAGGTCATAAAGTATCACATATACACATACACAACCTTTGTCCCTGAGCTTTGTGGAGTTCCCTATAGTGATGGGGAGTGTTAGTTTTCAACTTAATAGAATCTAGAATAACCAGGAAAATGAACCTCTGGGCATACATACATAGAACATTATTTAGATTTGGTTACTTTGTGTGGAAGATCCATTTTAGTTGTGTTTAGGATTATTTCCTGAGCAAAGAATACTGGCTAACATATGTATAGTAGAGGATAGCCAAGTCAGTCACTAAAGGGAGGAGATTCCCTTGGCCCTGTGAAGGTTCTGTGCCCCAGTGTAGGGGAATGCCAGGGCCGGTAAGCAGGAGAGGGTGGGGTGGCAAGCAGGGGAAGGGGAAGGAGGAAGAGAACAGGTGTTTGTTTTTGTTGTTGCTTTTTTGGGGGGGCATGGAAACTGGGAAAGGAGATATCGTATGACATGTAAATAAAGAAAATATCTAATTAAAAAAAAAAAAGAATCCTGGCTAACTAAAAAAGGTAACTTTATTGTCTTGTTACTATTCTATTGCTGTGACGAGACAATATGACCAAGGCAAATCTTGTAAGAGAAAGCATTTAATTCATGGATTGCTTATGATTTCTGAGGTTTAGTCCATTATCATCATAGAGGATAACATGGTGTCATACACAATGGTGCTGGAGAATAGTTGAGATCTGTATCCTGATGCACAGGCACAGAGATAGAATTTGTGAGAGACTGTACTTGGCATGTGCTCTGAAATGCCCACCCCCAGTGTCATACTTTCTTCAGAAAGGCTACATCAACTCCAAGAAGTCTACCCTTTAATACTTCTCAAATAGTGGTTTAACTTGGTGAGTAAGCATTCAAGTGTATGAGCCTATGGGGGTTGTTTTTATTCAAAACTCCACACTTAGTGTGTTTCTCTGCTCCTGATTACGAATTTTATATATAGATATACCTCAAATTTCTGCTATTGTGTCTTCTATAGTGTAATAGATCCTATTGTAGAAATGTGAGCCAAAATAAACCTTTACTCAATGTAAGTTCTGTCTCACTATTTTACCACAACAGCAGGAAAAGAAAGACTATCATTCCAAATACAGAATCCAGCTCTTCTTGGAAAATTTTTTGAGGATCCCAATATATTCATTCAATCTCTTCATCCAAGTTCTCTATTCAGGAGCTTCAACTTCTTTTTAAATTCAAAGTGGTTTATATAGGCAACTTAAGATTTTTTAAGTGAAATTTTGTAATTCTTTTCAAATATCACACACTGTATTTGGATTATACTAATTCCCAGTTCCACCTATTTTTTAGAACCCTTTTAGTTTATTAGTCCTCTCAGAAATCAGCACATCACAGCAGATCGACTTACCACAGATCTACTCCTTTGGCTTTTTCCCAGCACCAGCATTGGCCTCTGCAGTATTCTTTACATTCTTCCGTTCTTGCGTTCCTTTCACTGTTTTCCAGTTGCCTTTGGGGGTTATCTGACTATTTAGATGGTTTATCTGATTCTGATTTAACTTTGGTACCTGGTATCCATCTAGGAAATTGTTCATTTTATCCAGATTTTCTAGTTTTGTTAAGTATAGGCTTTTGCAGTAGAATCTGATGATTTTTTTTTTTATTTGCCTCAGTTGCTAATGTTATGCCTCCCTTTTCATTTCTGATTTTGTTAATTTGGATCCTGTCCCTGTGACCTCTGGTTAGTCTGCTTAAGGGTTTATCTGTCTTGCTGATTTTATCAAGGAACCAGCTCATGGTTTTGTTGATTATTTGTATAGGTTTTTTTTGTCTCTACTTGTTGATTTCATCCTTGACTTTGATTATTTCATTCCATCTACTCCTCTTCTGTGTACTTGCTTATTTTTATTCTAGAGCTTTCAATGTGCTGTCAAGCTGCTAGTGTATGCTCTCTCCATTTTCTTTTTTGGAGACACTCAGAGCTCTGAATTTTCCTCTTATCACTGCTTTCATTGTATCCTATAAGTTGGGTATGTTGTGTCTTCCTTTTCATTAAATTCTAAAACGTTTTAAAAAGCTCTATTTCTTCTTTGACCAAGTTCTCATTGAGTAGAGCATTATTCAGCTTCCATGTGTATGTAGGCTTTCTGTTGTTTTTGTCATTATTGAAGACCAGCCTTAGCCCCTGGTGATCTGATAATATGCATGGGATTATTTCAGTCTTCTTGTATCTATTGAGGTCTGTTTTGTGACCAGTTATATGGACAATTTTGGAGAAAGTACCAGGAAGTACTGAGAAGAAGATATATTCTTTTGTTTTAGGATGAAAAGTTCTATGAATATCTGTTAAATCTACTTGATTCATAACTTTCTGTTATTTTCTGTCTCTGTTTAGTTTCTGTTTCCATATCTGTCCCTTGATGAGAATGGGGTGTTGAAGTCTCCCACTATAATTGGATGAGGTACAATGTGTGCTCTGAGCTTTAGTAAAGTTTCTTGTATGAATGGGGGTATCCTTGCATTTGGAGCATAGATGTTCAGAATTGAGAGTTCATCTTGGTAGATTTTTCCCTTGACTTGTATTTAGTGTCCTTCTTTATCTTTTTTGATAGTTTTTGTTGAGAGTCAACTTTATTCCATATTAGAATTACTACTCCAGGTTGTCTCTTGAGACCTTTTGCTTGGAAAATTGTTTTCTAGCTTTTTATTGTAAAATAGTGACTGTCTCTCTCATTGAGATGTATTTCATGTATGCCGCAAAATGCTGGGTCCTATTTATTTGTTTGTTTGTTTGTTTGTTTGTTTCGAGGCAGGGTTTCTCTGTATAGCCCTGGCTGTCCTGGAACTCACTCTGTAGACCAGGCTGGCCTCGAACTCAGAAATCCGCCTGCCTCTGCCTCCTAAGTGCTAAGACTAAAGGTATGCACCACCACCACCCGGCTAGCTGGGTCCTATTTATATATCCATTCTGTTAGTCTATGTCTTTTTATTCTGGAATTGAGTCCATTAATGATGAAATATTAAAGAAAATGATTGTTACTTTCTGTTATTGTTTTTCTAGGGTGTATTTTTTTCTCCTTGTTTTGGAATTTTCCATCTATTATCCTTTGTACTGCTGAATTTGTGGAAAGATATTGTATAAATTTGGTTTTGGCATTGAATAGCTTGGTTTTTCCATGTATGATAATTGAGAATTTTGCTGGGTATAGTATCTTGGGCTGGCATTTGTGTTCTCATAGGGTCTGTGTAACATCTGCCTAGGAACTTCTGTCTTTTAGAGTCTGTTGAGAAATCTGGTGCAATTCTGATCTGTCTGCCTTTATAAGTTACTTGAAATTTATTTCCTTACTGCTTTTAGTATTATAAGTTTTGTGCATTTGGTGTTTTGATTATTATGTGATGGGAGGAATTTCTTTTCTGGTCCAATCTATTTGAAGGCTCCTTGTATGTTCATGGGATATCTCTTTCTTTAGGTTAGGGAAGTTTTCTTCTGTAATTTTTTGAAGATATTTACGGACCCTTTGGGAATCTTTGCTCTCTTCTATACCTATTATGCTTAGGTTTAATCTTCTCATTGTGTCCTTGATTTCCTGGATGTTTTGTGTTAGGACCTTTTTTCATTTTTCATTTTGCATTTTCTTTGACTATTGTGTCAATATTTTCTATGGTAACTTTTGCACCTGAGATTCTCTCTTCTATCTCTTGTATTCTGATGATGATGCTTGCACCTGTCACTCCTGATCTCTTTCCTAGGTTTTGTATCTCCAGGGTTGTCTCTCAATTTTATTTCTTTATTGTTTCTATTCCTTTTTTTTTATCCTGGATGGTCTTGTTTAATTTCTTCACCTGTTTGGTTGTATTTTCCTTTAATTCTTTAAGGGATTTTTGTTTTTCTTCTTTAAGGACTTCTACCTGTTTACCTGTGTTTTCCTGTGTTTCTTTAAAGGAGGTATTTATCTCCTTCTTAAAGTCCTCTAGCATCATCATGAAATGTGATTTTAAATCTGAATCCTGATTTCCACATGTGTTGGGGTGTCCAGTACTTGCTGTAGTGAGAAAACTCAGTTCTGATGATGCCAAATAACCTTAGTTTCTGTTGCTTAAGTCTTTATGCTTGCCTCTTGCCATCTGGTTATCTCTGATATTAGTTTGTCTTGCTGAGTCTGACTGGAGCCTGACCCTCCAGTGAGCCTGTGAGCCTGTGATCTTCAGTGTGTCTGCACTCCTGCAAGACTAGTTCTCTCCAGGCAGGATTTGGGTCCATAGAGCTTTGGTACAGGTTCACTCCAGGGTACAGATAGAAACTGGAAGTATCCTGTCCCCAGTTCCTTCATTGCTCTTGAGTCCTATGGTCTCCTGTCATGTCCCTCTTTGGCCTGTTAATGGAGCAAAGGTGTTTATCTTACCTGTGACATAGGTATGACAGAACTCCTGGGAGATCAGCTCTCTCCAGGTGGTATTTGTGTCCAGAGAGCTGTGCCACAGGGTTAACTCTGGGGTACACATGGAGAACAGAAAGCCATGATTGTTTTCTTCCCCTTCCCAAGTGGGATTGAGGCATCCTCACTTGGGCTCTTTGGCTTGTTAACATTGAGTTTTGTGGATTGTGTCCTGGGTATTCAGTACTTTTTTTGCCTAATATCCACTTATTAGTGAATACATACCATGCATGTCATTTTCGGTCTGAGTTACTTCACTAATGATGATATTTTCTAGTTCCATCCATTTTCTTGCAAAACTCATGATGTCCTTGTTATTAATAGTTGAATAGTATTCCATTTTGTAAATAAACCACATTTTCTGTGTCCATTGTTTCATTTTGGGACATCTGGTTTTTTTTTTCACCTTCTGGTTATCACAAATATGAATGTAATGGAATATGTGCCCCTATGGCATGGTGGGGCATCTTTTGGGTATATACCCTAAGTGGTATATAGATGGATCTTCAGACAGAACCATTTCCAATTTTCTGAGGAACCTCCAGATTGATTTCCAAAGTGTTTGTGACAGTTCGCAATCCCACCAGCAATGGATTGTGTTCCTTTTTCTCCACATTCTCATCAACATGTGCTGTCACCTGAGTTTTTGGTCTTATCCATTTTGATTGGTATAAGGTAAAATCTCAGGGTCATTTTGATTTGCATTTCCCTGATGACTAAGGACTTTTAACATTTCTAATTTTTTTATTATTCATTATTTTATGTATTTACATTTCAGATGTTATCCCTTTTCCAGTTTTCCCTCTGTAAGCCCTCTATCCTCTCCCTCCTCCTCCTGCTTCTATGAAGGTGCTCCCCAACCCATCCATCCATCCCTGCCTCACCCCACTTGTTGCAGCCAACCATCATACTGAGCATAGTGACCCCAATGGATTGGTTAGGGGAAGGACTGAAGGAGCTGAAGGGGTTTGCTATCCCATAAGAAGAACATCAATATCAACCAACCAGAACCCCCAGAGATTCCAGGGACTAAACCACCAACCAAAGAGGACTTTGTACATTTCTTTAAGTGCTTCTCAACCATTTAAGATTCCTCTGTTGTAAATTCTGTTTAGTTCTGTACCACATTTTTTTTTGATTGGGTTGTTCAGTTTTCTGGTGTTTAGCATCTTGAATTCTTTATATATTTTAGATAATAGCCCTTTATCCAGTATGGGCTTAGTGAAGATTTTTTTTCCCCAATCTACAGGTTCCAAATTTGTCCTATTGACTATGTCCTTTGCCTTATAGAAGCTTTCCAGGTTCATGAGGCCTGAATTTATCAATTTATCATTTATCAATTCTTGATCTTTGGGCCTGAGCCATTGAAGTTCTGTTTAGGAAATTTTCCCCTGTGCCAATGAGTGTGAGGCTCTTTCCCACTTTCATTTCTACTTCAACTTGATTTAACTTTGGTAAATAATAATTCATCTAGAAATTCATCTATTTCCTCTATATTTTCCAGTTTAATAAAATGCATACTTTGCTGCATTATTTTTATTAAATCATGTTGGATAAAGAAATTTTCAAACAGATATTTAATACTTTATATAGAAAATTCTAAATGACTATAGTAGTATTGGATAATTTTAAGAAGATCAAAGAAGTAATTGAGAATGCTTAGAAAGAGGAGAGCAAAAGGGGATATTATATAATGATATTATGATGTCAAAACTTAAAATTCTTTATAAAATCATTCATCTGAGAATTTGTATTGCCTTTTCCTTTACGTAATGGATGGAATATTATGTTGCAATTAAAAATAAAATATTATACATGTGTAAATTTTTATACTTGACTCTCCTCAATTGTACAAGTTTTTAAGATAAAGAAAACTGTACACAAGTTAAGGAATTCAGAAAACTCAAGAATGCATTACTCCATCTCACTGCATAGTATCATTAAAAGAAGGTGTACAATTTTGTATAACATTGAAAATATCACCTTCACCTTTGGGACACACTACATTGATTCTTCTTAATTTAAAATATTTTGTTAATTCTACAAATTCATGACATTGAAGAAATAAAGAAATTAGTATGTATAATGTCATCAAATTTTTCTTTTTTATTATGTAATGATTTCTATAATTTGTTTTTCAAACAGGCAAGTACTATTGTTTTCTGTACTTCTGAATGTGTTTTCAAAGGAGGAACTAAAAGTTTCTGCCTTTTAAAAAAGTAATGGACTTTTCAATGTTTTTAATAAATCTGCTTTACTTGGGAGCATATGCAAAGTTACATCCAACTGAATAGTTTTTGAAGGAAGACAAGCCACTTCAAGTTTTTTAAAATATCTGAGTTTAAAAATATTATATCCAACTAAATGACTCAATATCAATAAAGAAGTCATAGGTTCTATATTTGAAAATGTTCATAAGACTATTCTGGTAGAATCCATTTTCAATTACATGGATTGTTGTTTCCCTTTTATAACTCTAAATACATTCATAAAATAAAATATACATTTATGGATGTGTAAATGAGATTTTTGAGCATTTCAAGCTATCATAACAAAGGAATCTTCAAAAACAGGTCTGTACATGTGATACAGAAAATGCTTATGAAAATACCTGGCTCATACTTCACATTAAACCTGTATATATATTTGAACGTTAATATTTATATATTTCTTCACATATTCTAATTCTATTAGCATAAACACACAATCAAATAAACAAAAACCCACCCGATACTCTAAACAAAACATTTATGTATTTGGGCCACCAGCATGCATGACTATAAATCTCTAAAATTAGAGCTTCAAAAGTTATGTGTGGCAGAAGAATCAATGTGCAAAATCATTTCTTTCAGACAGTTGACTGGGGACAATTTTCCACACCCATATCACAACAGAGATGGCATAAATGGAATAATAGAGTTGCTAAAGTCATTCATATGGGAACAACAAAAAAGAGATTAATTTGTTCAACTGACAAGTTTTGTAAAGTAGCCAATGAGTTCTATCTGAGACATGAGGTCAAAATTGATGTCTGTAAGTTTTGTTAATTACAAAAGTACTCTCATACAGCTACTAATATTTTATACCTGAAGAAACATCACTGTCAAAAAATAGGTAACTTGGATAAATTTTCCACACAATAAAAGGGCAATAAGAATTCAAAGCGCGTCTGAGCTGCAGAGACTGTCAGTGTCCTCACTTAATGTCTTTCCATACAGTCTGTTGCAAGAACACACTCAACAATTTTCCTCTATTGCTTTTGATGTTTCTTTTTCCAGTCTTTGATTTTGTTGTTGTTGTTGTTGTTGTTGTTGTTGTTGTTATTGTTGTTGTTTGGTTGGTTGGGTGGTTGGTTTGTTGGTTTGATTTGGTTTTAATCTCTTTTTACTACTTTAACTTTCTCCAAGGCACCAGAACTGCAGAGCTAAAGAAATCATACTTCTAGAATACAGATCTGTGCATTCATCTGTGTAAAATCATGTCCATAATTTCTTTCATAACTATTCAGTATGGAAGGAATCCTTTCACAGTAGCCCAGAAGCTCAGAATACCTAGGATACAATCCACAAACCACAAGAAATTCAAGAAGAAGAAAGACCAAAATTTGGATATTTTGATCTTTCTTAGAAGGGGGAACAAAATACCCATGAAAGGAGTTTCAGAGACAAAGGGTGGAGCAAAGACTAATGGAAGGACAATACAGAGACTGCCCACTTAGGGTCCTTCCCATATACAATCACCAAACCCAGACACTATTGTGCATGCCAGCAAGTGCTGGCTGACAGGAGCCTAATACAGCTATATCCTGATTGGCTCTGCCAGTGCCTGACAAATACAGAAGTGGATGCTCACAGCAATCCATTGGACTGAGCACAGGGTTCCCAGAGGAGGAGCTAGAGAAAGGATTCGAGGAGCCGAAGGGGTTTGCAGCCCCATAGGAGAAACAACAATATGAACTAACCAGTACTCCCAGAGCTCCCAGGGACCAAACCACCAATCAAAGAGTACACATGATGGGACTCATGGCTCCAGCCACATATGTAGCAGAGGATGGCCTAGTTGGTCATCAATGGGAAGAGAGGACCTTTGTCCTCTGAAGGCTCTATGCCCCAGTGTAGGGGAATACCAGGGCCAGGAATGGGGAGACGGTGGGTTGGTGAGCAAGGGGAGGAGGAAGGGAATAGTGTTTTGCTTTTTTTTTTTTTTTTTTTTTTTCGGAGGGGAAACCAGGAAAGGGAATAACATTTGAAATGTAAATAAAGAAAATATTTAATTAAAAGAAAAGAAGTAAAGAAAACATGCTTAATTCAGTTTCTGGCAGTCACCTACATTGCAGTCTTGTAGCAGCACAGAATCCCTGTCTGAAGAGTTACCATTATTTCCTATAGCAGGATCAAATGAGAACAGTCAAGTTCATATAGCAAGTGTATTGCCAACTCATTTTCTTCTAATGCTGTGCTATGGACTTGTAGATTTGAAAATATTCCATCAATTAGACTTCCATTTAATTGTGGTATAAAGACAGAAACAGTTCCTTACTTTTTCCAGTAGGACAAACATTTTGTCTTTGTGTGTTTGCATGTGTGTTTATGTGTGTGTAGTTTTAAAATTCAGTTTTGGTGATTTTTAAGTACATAAAATCTTTGTTTGAGAGACTGCATTTACTCTGACATCTTTACTACATTTCACAGCAACAGGGCTCTGTTTTAGTTTCATTATTTTAATGTCTTCCCAACCATCCCATGAACTTCAAATTATTATCCTATTTTATGAGACATAAAAGAGTAAAACTGAGTTTCTAAGATAATAGAGTGGTATATGCAAAAACACTATAGATGTGGCTAGCCAGGTGATATGGAGCATACCTGTAATCACAAGTTAGAAAGCTGATCGCACTCTATAATGAGATGCTATCTCAAAAAACTTCCTCAAAATGTTTCTAGTATTTATTTATAAATATACATAGATTACTTAGGAATGACTAAGAAAGCCAAATAGAGTTCTTAGAAACTAATGATATTTGGAGATGATACTTCATCTTAAACACAAACATGCTTATTATAAAACCTAACCATGGGATACTAAGCAATAATACAATATACAGGCAGATGTAATCTAAAGATGCTGAAGTAAATACTTATATTTTGAGGAAGTTTGAAGATATTAACAGACCATTAAAAAACAAACAAAGTAATTTGTTGGTTTCTAATTTGATTTAGAGTACTATATTGCTTTCTGTATTTCTATTTCATCACAAAATTCTGTATTCTTCTACAAATTAACATTTAATCTCTTTCTGCATATACAATAGGCATGTTTTAATTTTAATGAATAAGGAAAAGAACCCCTCTACCTGTTATTTAGTCCAGTGTTTTTAAAAAAGCACCTCTAATTCTATTTGATTATACACTGGTGAGTGCCTCATAGAACAATTTTATTTATTTATTTATTTATTTATTTATTCACATATTTTACTTTCAATTATTTGGTCAGAGATTAGAGTATTGATGTCATATGCATACAATAAAATTCTTTTTATCTCACTGGTATTTCATTATACTTTGTGACTAAGCATCAAAATGAATTTAAGTCAAGCCAAGACACATCTTTAAGATTGCTATGATAATGCTAATATGCCCTTTAAAATTGAGGTTTCTGGGAAATTGAAAGGGTGACAAGTGGAACCAACTTGCATCAAACTGGCGTGACACCAGACATTGGCATGGACTAAGTGACAGCTGTAGCATCTGGAGAGAGCGTGATAAGAAAATCCTGTTATAATATTGAGCTGGTTTCTCTTAAATTACATCTTACCTGATTTCATAGGTACCAATCTTATTTTAGAACAAAATGTGTTCCTATTTGAAACTGAAATGCTCTTGTCCTTAAGCAAATGTGAAGGAAATAATATTTGGCTGTATATCTTATTAGCCCTTTTCCCTGAGGAATTTTCTGTTATGAGAAAAGTGTGTGAGACCATAATTTTGAGTAACAACATAAATGCTATCACAGCAATAAGTTCACTGGCAAAAAGTCAGTGTCTGTGACAGTGGTTACAATATACCTCTCCAGGTTGACAGAAGAATCAAGTAAAGCCAGACTCAGTTTCATTCTCAGTTGAGCATCATCTTTGAACAAAAATCAATCATATAACCATCCAGATATTCTAGCTATATTGAGCAAGATAGACCCACCAGCACCAGCTTAGTTTCACTGCATCTGAGAATACATTGAGCTAACACACTTCCTGCTATCTCACCCATGAATTGGGGCATTTTGTCTATACGGAAGGACAATATTCCATTTTTAATGAAATATTTTCCCTTGGGAGACCAAAAGCCAGATCTTCTCTCCCCACTTGTTTAGTACATATTAGTAAATAACTGATCTATGGTGGGCTCTATTTCTACAAATTGAGCTCCTTACATGAAACTGATATGAAATAGACATTGTTTTGCTCACAGACCCATAAAAAGGGCAGTCATATGAATAAACAGCTGTGCCATGGGAACGACATCAAGGGAATCATATGCACAGGACTAGAGGAAGCCTAGCCCTTTTCAGCTTTTCCTTATGTAGATGCCACATGTTCTCTTTTCTGCCAAGTTCTAATATCTCCTCTGAATTCAGAAAGAGTCTTCTTTAAAAGCATGGAAGTAGCTCTGATATATGACTCTTTTGTCTTTTGACTAATCCTGTGGATATATTAAAATTTGATCACTCACTTCTGTGAATCAGTCAATATCAGAAATTAGATGTGCAATCTAGAAGGGAAACTGTAACAGACAAACTCAAATGGCAGTTCACTCTGTTATTGATACTGGTTCTCTTTCTGTTTCTTTCAGTCTTTCTCATCTCTGTCTCTGTCAGTCAGTCTGTCTCTGTCTCTGCCTCTGTCTGCCTCTGTCTCTGTCTCTGTCTCTGTCTGTCTCTCTCTCTCTCTCTCTCTCTCTCTCTCTCTCTCTCTCTTTCTCTCTCTCTCTCTCTCTCTCTCTGTGTGTGTGTATGTGTGTATCTGCTCAATGTGAGTATGCAGGTGTATGAATACATGTCCATTGCATCATGGCATAAGCTTCCAAAACCAGATGTGTGATTGTCAGAGGACAAATGCAGTGTAACTCTTCACCTCTGCCTTGCTTAGAATAGGCTAACATGACTGCTGTTGTGAACAGCAGAGTACCCTAGCCCTCTACTTTCCACAAGTTCTCTTGTATCTGCCTCCTATCCTACCTCGGGACCAATAGGATAATAGACAAATGCTACCACTTTGTGATACACAAGAGCTCTGAATATCAAAGCTAAGGTCATCTAAGTTGTACAGCAAGTACTCTGTTCACCAGGCCACCTCCCCAGGCCTGACAGAACTTTGAAAGTGATAAACCTAAGCCATAAAAGAAAATTACTAACTAGTACTCTCAGAGCTCCCAGGGACTAAGCCACCAACCATGGAGTACACTTGGTGGGACTGATGGCTTTGGCAGCATGTATATAGTAGAGGATGGCCAAAGCAGTCATCAATGGGAGGAGAGGCCCATGGCTCTGTGAAGGTTCTGTGCCCCATTGTAGGGGAATGCCAGGGCCAGTAAGCGGGAGAGGGTAGGATGGTGAGCAGGGGGAAGGGGGAGGGAACAGGCGCTTGTTCTTGTTGTTTTTTGTTTTTGTTTTTGTTTTTTTGAAGGGAAACTGGGAATGGAGAAATCATATGACATATAAATAAATAAAATATCTATTAAAATAAAAAAAAAAAAGAAAATTACTATACTTTAGCAAAACTGGTTTATTCCATTAGCTTTCTTGTACTTGCCAAAATAAATACAGGGTTAGGATATTATTGAAATGAGAGAGAATGATAAACATAAATGCAAAATGTGATCAAAAACAACTCAAATTAAAATCTCAGTTATGGTATTTTAACACTACCGGGAGAATTTATCAGTTCCTAACAATGGATTGCCCCCAATACATATGGAAAATATTCTCTGATACATGTAATGATAACATGTACTAACAGTAGTGTTGTTGTTCAGAAAATCATGAGCATAGACAGCCAGATTTAATACAGTGGTTTATCAACAGATCCAAACGAGGATCTTAGAAAATGCTATCTTGAGATATGAATGCTCATTATCTCCTTTCTACTTTCCATTTATTCCCCCAATCATCTTTATAAAATATAAACCAATTATCAAATATGATCCATGTGTCAATGATTCTACACCTCAAGAAAATTTAATTATACTTGTCCAATTGGCTAATGGATCAAAAAACCAATAGTGCTGCTTCAGAACCAACTCTGAAAGCAAAGTGTGACTCATAATTGCTGCCTTCTACTCCTGGTCAAAGAGGATGCAGTTTTATTTACAAATGATAAAGGGTATTCTATACACTTTCTTTACAGATACAGTATTTTAAGTTAGCTCATTCACTACCTACTAGGAATGTTTATTTGTTAAGCATTCATCACCTACTATGGAAAACCCTTCAACATCACATACCATGAATGCATAGCAATTAAACTTTTTTTCTACTAAGACTTTGTGTTCTTATATTTTTGGTTGTGAGCCTAGCCTTTAACAGCTGAACCATCTCTCCAGCCCAACTTTGTGTTCTTAATCCATGTATTTGAAAAAAGAAAACCCCATATAAAGGAAAGTAAGAGACTTTCAACTTTGCAGATTTCATAAATTTCTGCCTGCAAATTTTGCTCTTGCCTTTAATTAGAGTGTCTAGAAGTTCTCGTATTTTGTCAGCCAGTACAGACATCCCAGCTCTCTGCCACCAGGTGGGTCATAATGCACCCTGTAGCTTACATTAAAACACATGCCCAGAAAATGAATTTTGGCACCTGAAGTTTTTTTCTTGCTCTTCTCATTGTTTTTTTCTTTTATATATTTTTTTTATTATAGCATTACCTTGTTATATTTTTAGAATTTCTATAGTCTATAGTGCGGAAACAAAGGAAGTACTGTGTGATATTGCATGGTAGCTTAGATTGAATAAAACCATTAACTGAGTAGGCTATATTATCCAGATCTTTTACCGTGACCTAGTCTCATCATTTTTTTTTTTGTCCTAAGCCAATTATCCTCTGCTGGAGCTTATGACCAACTTCCTATCTTGGCCAAGCTCGATGCATATTACATGATTCCAAACAATTTTAGCTGGTTGTGTCTTTTTCGCTGGTTGTGTCCCCAGGCAGATTCACACATTATGTGTTCCATTGGATGAATGGACATTCAGCAACCATTACCCAGTGCTTTAGTAGTGCCTCAGGATAGGAATTATAGCCAGAAATAAGTAAGGACATCCACCACACTGCCAGCTGTTTATTCACTACATGATTACAGCACCTCATACACCAGCTCACTACGCCAACTCTAAAAACCTTAAGACATTTATATGGGCAAAAATCTTCACTGCATTTATAAAGGTAGGGAGGTAGGTGAATAGAAAAATAGATTTAGATTATACAATGCATATTTATTAACATACATGCACATAGTTAGAGACATATATAATGGGAATCCTGTTTCATGATAGACAAATTGTGTGTACACAGGTAAGTGTCCTACAATAATCAATTCCTACTAAAACAAATTGTCTACAAAAGTATGGTCCAGACTCTCAGCCTTTGCTTTTTCACACATAACTTTATTTTCTATATTCCCAATAAAGGATTGCAGTGTTAAATACAACATGATAGATGTAGTCTCATATTCTACCTCCAAAATTAAAAAAAATACCTCCTATGTTCTAAAGGACTACTTTGATTGTGAAGGCTGGGAAGAGCTTGCTGATATAAGCCTGATATGGCTGTCTCCTGAGAGGCTCTTCCAGAGCCTGACAAATACAGAGGAGGAAGCTCACAGCCAACCATTGGACTGAGCTCAGGGTTCCCAATGGAGGAGATAGAAAAAGGACTGAAGGAGCTGAAGGGGTTTGCAGCCCCATGGAGAGAGCAACAGTGTCAACAGGCCAGATCCCCTGGGGACTGGACTACCAACCAAAGAATACACATGGAGGGACCCATGGTGGTGGCCACATATGTGGCAGAAGATAGCCTTGTTGGACATCAGTGGAAGGAAAGGCCCTCAGGCCTGAGGGTGTTCAATGCCCCAGTGTAGGGGAATGCCAAGGCGGGAGGATGGGAGTGGGTGGGTAGGGGAGCACCCTCATAGAGGCAGGGGTAGGGGGGATGGGATAGGGAATTTCTGAAGGGGAGGCTGGAAAGAGGAAAACATTTGAAAAGCAAATAAAGAAAATATCCAAGAAAAAAAAAGGACTACTTTGTGTGATTAGGTGGAATTTAATAGGAGTAACATAATTTATATTTCATATATGTTACTCTTAAGAATCTGAAAAAGAAACATTCTTAAAGAAATAGGGACTCCTACTTTTTAGGGACTTTAATTATCAATAATTGTCTAGCCATTTCCAAAATCAGATGTTTCTGCATGCCCTTGCCAAAGAAATTATAAATGTCCTAGGTGAAGAATAGGCCAATTGTTCTGATTGAGCATCATAATGCAGATATGTATAGCAAAGTATCCCTTTGCATCTCATAGAATTATTCATGATGACTTCAAACTTTGGCCTAGGAAATGACTGAAGTAAAGGGCACTTAATGTTAAATCATTAGTCCCTCATTCATATCCAAGCATCTATATAGCAAGGAAACATTGTACTAAGTCTTGTGTATGACTCCAGCTCACACATCCTATGTGTTCACTGGTCTCTATGCTCACACATATGCACACACACACACACACACACACACACACACACACATATACATGTTCATAAACTCAGGCATATAAAAACAAATAATCTTTTAAAATTGAAAATTGTCAACTATTATTTCAATTATTTTATCCACATAATCAAAACTGATCAGTAATATACAATGTGCACAAAACAATATGTGTGTTTATTGATACTTATGTGGGTCAACTTGGTAATAATGGGACATTAGTTTTCTTTTTGAGGGAAGTAATTAAACTTCAATCCATCTGTGCAAACTTAATCTCTAAGTTCTCATTTGACTATAAGAAATATTAGGGGAAGAAATATGACCCAAGAAGATAACTGTTAATCAGTTAACCACCACAAGGTGTAGTAAATATTCAAAATACATACATAAAGTGACCAAATTTGCAAAGTTTCAACAAATGCCAATATTTCTAACAATCATTTGGGCTACATTTCTAAGAGAATTCCATCTCACTCATCAAAGTCAAAACACTTAGCTGTCATCAAAATTTCATAACAGAAAGTGGATTGGTATTGCTTCATAGCTTATCAACAAAATTTGAGATAGAAAGTATAATCATGAAGTTAAATACTTGTAAGGTCTTAATTGTTCTCATTATGATTTCCTTGATATGATCATATATTTTAGCTAATATTAGAAACAATTTACTTCAAATTAACATTCATGATATAGAGAAACAATTATGGATGTGTATATCATCTATTAGACCATAGCCTGTCAAAACAGAGTTTCTTTCGCTGTCACTATGAAAAATGGTATTTGCTTGCTATATCTTTATAAATAGGATGAGAGAAAAAATATTCTCAGTAGTTAGTAATGTAACACAGAAGTTGAGGTATCTTTCATACAGATTTTTGGTATTTAAAAAGTCAAATAAATCATTATGATTATAGTATTAGTTGTCTCATACTTCTAGTTTGAGCACTGGAGAAGTGTGGGGCAGTGTGGGACAGTGGTCTACTCAGGTAACTTAAGCTCAATCAAGTATTTAGTTTTGAGCCTTGGAGCCCCTGTGAGCAATTTCTGTTTGCAGGGAGCAGAAGGAGCTTGGCCAGAACTCCTGAGTCTTTGGTTCCTGTTTCAGTCACAACCCCTCTCAGCTGTCCCTGCAGGAGATGCATGCTCTATCAGGCAGACAATGCCCCAAGCTCCCAGCATTCTAGCTAGACCCTACACCCAGTCATCTGAGCACAAGCCAGACATGCCAAGCCCCATACAATATAAGGTGCAGTTTGTCCCCTTCTCTTCCTCTTCCTCACTCTCTCACCTCTTTGTCTCCTCTCTGCTATCCCTCTCTTTCTCTTCCTCCCTTCTCTTGCTCTCTCTCCCCTCTCTTTCCTGCTCTTTGTTCTCTTCTCTTGCCTTCTTGCTCTCTTGCTTTCTTCCTCTTCTTTCTCTCTTTCTCTCCTCCCTCTCATCTCCTTCTCTCTACTTGACCAGCCTACTTTCTTCTTCTTACAATAAAATATTTCATTTATACATTGCCTCTTTTTTAACTAATGCACACCAGCCAACAGGTCAACACCAGGGAGAGAGAGAGACCCGGGCCGTAGAACCAGGCCCTGCTTTTGGAACAACAGAGAACCAGAAGCATATGAATCTCTGCTATTTCAAGGCCAGTCTGGTCTACATAGTGAGTTCCAGTGATATATCATGGGACCATAGATCAAGAAACAATCTTTGCTGCTACAGTCTTCAGCATTGAACTTGCTAACTGATTTCTGATAAATTGAGTCACTTACATATTTTTGCAACAAATAAATTTATTAATGTTTGCAGTATATATTACATCAGAGTAGAGAGTCAGAGAGAAAAGTAACTTAGCTTTCCTATTATCATATAAAACAAAAATAATAAATTGAAAGAAAGAGCAAAAGTGAGGACTTTTTATAATTTATGGTTAGAAAACCACAAAGCAGAAATTTTAGAAGAATAAAACTGGATTGAGATTGATGTGAGAAGCACTGGTACCTTACTTGGTTTGGAAAGATTCAAAGTGCTTCAGAAAAGCAGCACATTGTATCCTACTTTAGGCAGGAATAGTAGAGGGGAGAGAGTTTTTGTAGAATTTAGTGCTTTCTATTTATTTAGAAATAGAATTTATTGCTTGCACCTCAAGTGACTCAAACAGTATAAATTATGTTATTTACCTGTTGTGCTCTCAAAACTGAATTATACTTTTACTCTAATTAAAATCTAATATAGACTCACACCTAAATCTTTGATACCACAACAGCTGTGAGGAATCCTTTCACCTACTTTACTATCTCCTGTTGACTGTGACCTCCATAAAACAGCATTCTCCACTTACATATCAACATAATATCTAATTTTCTTATTCTCTTTTTATACTATCTATAAGAAATTAACAAATAAATTTCCAGGAACTGAGCTTTGTATATCTGGTCATCATAGCCCTACTACCAACAGTGCTTGAGACATATGAGCACAGAAATTATTTGTTAAAAATCGATGAAGCAATTTTATGAGTAGATCAAAAATTTTGAATGATTCTACAATTATTTGTAAATCACAATAGGTTACTCACTCATTGGGCAAAGGGTATTGATTACAATACAAAATGTATTTTATTATGTATTAGGCTACATTGTAAACTATTTACTTTGATAAATGCTTACCATTTTATTCTTCCATTCATGTCAATAAATGTAAAGTTTCTTTTATTCTTTTAATTTAAGAATATTTCAGTTTATGATGCTTCTTTGGGTTTTTAATTGAGACATAGAACATGATTCTGCATCTTTCTTTTCATTTTCTTATTAGATGTATTCTTTATTTACATTGGAATTTTTATCCCTTTGGAAACCCCCAACCCTACCATCCCCCGTCTTCCTGCTCAGTAACTCACCTGCTCCAGCTTCCTTGCCCTGGCATTCCCCCACACTTGAGCATCAAATATTCATGAGAACAAGGGCTTCTCCTCTCATTGATGTCCCACAAAGCAATCCTCTGCCACATATGCAGCTGTAGTCATGGGTCCCTCCATATCTTCTCCTTTGTTGGTGGTTTAGACCATGGGAGCTCTGGGGGTACTGTAGCCCACGCGGTCGTCTCGCCAACAAGAAAAGACATGCGGACACTAGCATCCTTCTGCAGCGACGTTTACTGCCCTCTCCCAGAGGGAAAAAGAGGCCGAGCCAATAATCAGCACTGCTTATATACACCACAGTGCGGTGTGTCTGCCCACAGTGCGGCGTGTCCACCCATGATTGGCTGTTTGCTCATCACCCCACATGACGCCCCGGAATGCGCCGTGACATGGCATCTTTTCACTCAAACAGTTCTCTATGCACATGTGCAAACAGTTGTTTACTAGGAGTCAACAGCAGAAGTAGGCGCCATCTTGCCATGGAGAATGCCTCTCCAGCTCCACCGCTCCCCACATCTCCCCCTTTTGTTTTAGTTAAAAGGGAAGGCCAAATATAGCAAGTCAGAGTGCTTGTGCTCTGCCAGGGCCCCTGTCTTAGGTCATTCCGCACCAAACCTGCAGCCTTACCCGTCATAGGATTACCGTCCCCCCCACCCCCGCCTGAGGGCTCTGTGTCTTAGGTTGGTCTGCGTTTGGGGAAGGTTGCCCGTCTCTGGGTACCCTGGAGCTGGCGTAGCTCGTCTACTCTGACCCTGCTGGGCGGTCGCTAGCAAAGGCGCTATTGGCCAGGGGAGGAACGAGACGGCAGGAGGTTTTATGATTTGTGTAGCATGGACAACCACACCACGGGAGAAGTTCCCTGTTCAATGGCCACAAGTGCCTGAGTAATGACTACCTTGTCACATTTTGTTGGGTTTTGAGCTTACAGATCAACCAGAGCAAAAACACCAGGCCGCAGCATAGGACTGCACCAAACAGGCCGACTCCCACCCATTCCTTAAAATAAGGAAGGACTGAAGAAATCCAGGAACCGAATCCTTCTGTAAACGACAGATCTGGACGTGTGCAGACAGGTCAGGATCTGAGTCCCAAAGGGCCGGTCATGATCCGTCCTTCTTCGCCTCAATTCTTCTTGTTAGCCTCTCTGGTACCCAAATCAGGTTATTTTCTTCCTGTGGAAAAACACAAACAGCTCCCCTGGATCTTATTAAAATAGGATCCGGGCCTTTCCATTGACCGGTCAAAACATCCTTCCATTTTGCCATCTCCTTTGGCCTGTCAGGTTCCAAGCAATGACGATTGGCAGCCATATGCCCATCATCATCCAAATTTAAAAAATTAAGAGTAAAGAGTACTATAGAGATAGTTAATCTTGGCACTAAGGGCAAAGCCTCCTCAATACCCCCTTTTTGTTTTATTAAATATGATTTGAGCGTATGGTGGGCTCG
>NW_022196898.1:24186901-24187439 GCF_008632895.1 Mastomys coucha
CATTGTTTAGGTGCCATGGACCAGGATTTCTCTGTATAGCCCTGGCTGTCCTGGAACTCACTCTGTAGCTTAGGCTGGCCTCGAACTCAGAAATCCGCCTGCATCTGCCTCCCAAGTGCTGGGATTAAAGGCGTGCACCACCACTGCCTGGCTCTGCCTCGCAGGTACTGGGATTAAAAGCTTTTGAGAAACAGACTAGACACCACTGTGTAAGGTCTGAGTGTATTTCTTTAAAAATGACATGAGGCTTTTACAATCATTGCAAAAGAGAAATAAAAAATCTGGCAGCTCAACAGTTGAGGCACCTCTGAGGCTATCTGAAACATACTGGGTCTAAAACAGCAGCTATCTCCTCTGAACTGATACTGCATCCCCCCAGGCCCAAGTGCTCTGGGAGAGATACATGAATCTGAGTCCTAGCCTATCTAAGTTCTAGTGCTAGGATTAAAGGCGTGTGCCACCAACTCTTGGCTCTTATGCTAAACAGGGATTACAATCTGAAAGAAAGATAGCTCTGACTAAGGTGACCTTGGCTTAG
>NW_022196898.1:24188779-24208999 GCF_008632895.1 Mastomys coucha
GATTTCTCATCCTCCAGGCAAGAATGTATCAAATGCCAAATGGACATCATAACAAGCGCCATTAGCACTATTACTGCGGCTTTGGCCACGCTCTCTAACCTTGAGGAAGGGTTGGAGGCATTAAAATCAAGCAGCAGGCCTCTCAGAGCTTACCTTGTCCTGCAGTTCTGAATCCTACCAGCTGTTGTAAGGCTCCCCCAGCGTCCTGGGTTTTCGGCACCAGCTGTGGCCCCACGCAGTCGTCTCACCAACAAGAAAAGACACGCAGACACTAGGATCCTTCTACAACGACGTTTACTGCCCTCTCCCAGAGGGAAAAAGAGGCCGAGCCAATAATCAGCACTGCTTATATACACCACAGTGCCGGCGTGTCCGCCCACAGCGCGGCGTGTCCGCCCATGATTGGCTGTTTGTTCATCACCCCACGTGACGCCCCGGAATGGGCCGTGACATGGTGTCTTTTCACTCTACGCACATGTGCAAACAGTTCTCTACGCACATGCACAAACAGTTGCTTACTAGGAGTAGACAGCAGAAGTAGGCACCATCTTGCCATGGCGAATGCCTCTCCAGCTCCACTGCTCCCCATATTCATATAGTTCATATTGTTGTTCCACAGAGCCTCTCAGGATACAGCTATATCAGACCCCTGTCAGCAAGCACTTGTTGGCATTCACAATAGTGTCTGGGTTTGGTAACTGTATATGGGATAGATTCCTAGGTAAGATAGTCACTGAATAGCCTTTACTTCAGTTTCTGCCCCAAACTATGTCTCTATATTTCCTACCATGAGTATTTTGATCCCCCTTCTAAGAAGAACCAAAGTATCCACACTGTGGTCTTCCTTTTTCTTGAGCTCATGTGGTCTGTGAATTGTATCTTGGGTATTCCTAATTTCTGGGCTAATATCCAATTATCAGTGAACGCATACCATGTTTGTTCTTTTGTGATTGGGATATCTCACTCAGGATGATATTTTCTAGTTCCATCTATTAGCCTAAGAATTTCACGAAGTCATTGTTTTTAATAGCTGAATATGAATAGTACTCCACTGTGTAAATGTACCACATTTTCTGTATCCATTCCTCTGTTGAAGACATATGGGTTGTTTCCAGCTTCTGTCTATTACAAATAAGGCTGCTATGAACATAGTGGAGCGTGTGTTCTTATTACATGTCGGAGCATCTTCTGGGTATATGCCCAGGAGTGGTATAGCTGGGTCTTAAGGTAGTACTATGTTCAGTTTTCTGATGAGCTGTCAGACTGATTTCTAGAGTGATTGTGCCAGCATGCAGTCCCACCAGCAATGGAAGAATTTTCCTCTTTTTCAACATCTTTGCCAGCATCTGCTGTAATCTGAGTTTTTGATCTTAGCCATTCTGACTAGTATGAGGTGGAATCTCAGGTTTGTTTGGATTCACATTTCTCTGATGACTAAGGATGTTAGACACTTCTTTAGGTGCTTCTCAGTCATTCAGTATTGATCAGTTGAAAATTCTTTGTTTAGCTCTGAACCCCATTTTTAATAGGGTTCTTTGATTCTCTGGAGTCTAACTTCTTGAGTTCTTTGTATATATTAAATATTAGCCCTCTATCAGCTATAGGGTTGGTAAAAATCTTTTCCCACTCTGTTGGTTGCCATTTTGTTCAATATAGTACTCGAAGTCCTAGCCAGAGCAATCAGACAACAAAAGGAGATCAAACGGATACAAATTGGAAAGGTAGAAGTTGAAATATCACTATTTGCAGATGATATAATAGTATACTTACGTGACCCAAAAAAAATTTCCCCAGAGAACTCCTAAACCTCATGAACAACTTTACCAAAGTGGCTGGATACAAAATTAACTCAAACAAATCAGTGGCCTTCCCCTACTCAAAGATTAAATAGGCTGAGAAAGAAATTAAGGAAACATCTCTCACAATAGTCACAAATAATTTAAAATATCTTGGTTGACTTTAACTAAGCAAGTGAAAGATCTGTATGGTAAGAACTTCAAGTCTCTAAAGAAAGAAATCGAAGAAGATCTCAGAAGATGGAAAGATCTCCCATGCTAATGGACTGGAAGGATTAATATAGTAATGGCCATCTTGCTGGAAGAAATCTACAGATTCAATACAATCTCCATCAAAATTCCACATCAATTCTTCATAGAGTTAGAAAGAGTAACTTGCAAATTCATTTGGAATAACAAAAAACATAGGATAGTGAAAACTATTCTCAACAATAAAAGAACTTCCAGGGATTGGGGCAATCACCATCCCTAACCTCAATCCGTACTACAGAGCAATTGTGACAAAAAACTGCATGGTATTGGTCAAGAGACTGGCAGGTAGATCAATGAAATAGAACTGAAGACCCAGAAATGAACCTACACACTTATGGTCACTTGATCTTTGACAAAGGAGATAAAACCATCCAGTGGAAAAAAGACAGCAGTTTCACAAATGGTGCTGGCTCAACTTGTGGTTAGCATGTAGAAGAATGCAAATCGATCCATTCTTATCTCCTTGTACAAAGATCAAGTCCAAATGAATCAAGGACCTCCACATAAAATCAGATACACTGGAACTAACAGAAAAGAAAGTGGGGAAGAACCTTGAGCACATGGGTACAGGGCCAAATTTCCTGAACAGAACACCGATGGCTTGTGTTGAAAGATTAGGAATAGTGAAATGAGACCTCAAAAAATTGCAAAGTTTCTGTAAGTTAAAGGACAATAGGATTCTGCATCTTTTATGATCTATAATTAGGTAGTTTTATAAAGAGACAGAGATAATTTTGATATTTTCTAGCATGAAATTGGAAATTTGAGATGCTATTTGATTAGTAATATTTTTAGCCAAAAATGAACAAAATTGAGAGAATTAAATATAAAAAAGTTTGAAATGTCTTTTACTATAAACTTTTTATAAAATGTAAAGGTTACTCTTGGATGCAGTTTTACAGACCATAATTTATCATATAATCACAATAAAAGAGGTAATGTTGTGGACATCCTGCCTTTCTTGCCTAAGAAAGCCAATGTACATTCTCCTTGCACAATACCATCAATCATAGCATATTTGCCTGAAGTAGAAAGTCATCTACTACTAAGCATTACATATATCATCAGGGAATTTGCTCTTAAAATCATAATATTTCTCTCTGTATACTTAATGTAAATTATAAAGCATTGTGTAATAAAATAACTATTTATTATTTGTCTGTATTTAAAATATCTATATGGAATATGTTATTAACAGCCTTTCAGCTATAGTGAAGTTTACATTGGAAAAAATAAAGCAATGAGATAAAATATAAATTGCTATTTTTTGTTACAATGAAAGTTAGCTTAGAAAATTAATTGTGATCTGACAGTAACTTTGTACATTTTAATTGAAATGTAATTATATCATTATCCCCTTTCACTTTCTTCCCTCTAAGCCCCTCCCAATTCTCTTTCCCTCAATCCCTTTCTTTCCCTCCTCACTCTCAAATGGACAGCATCATTTACTTATTTTTTCTTTAGTGTTTCCTTTACTAAAAATATTTATTCATCACACAATATATACTGATTATTTTCTTTCTCTTCACTCTTCCCAGACTTTCCACTCCTTCCCTTCCATCAACCTCTCATTAGAAAGCAAACTCACTTCTAAATGATAATAATAAAATATATAATAGATATAATATAATACAATATATACAACAAATAAGATAAAAACAAAACCTAACACATTGGAGTTAAACAAAACAAACAGAAGGAAAGGAGACCAAGAGAAGGGAAAAGATACAGAGTCCTACTGCTTCACACATTCAAGAATCCCATAAAATCCATTCAACTGGAAGCCATAATATATATATATATATATATATATATATATATATATATATATATATATATATATACAGAAGACATGGTCCAGACCTGTGGAGGCCCAGTGCATATTTTCTCATGTTCTGTGAGTTCACCTGACATTCGATGAAATTCAATAATATTTAGTGGAGCTTGTATTTTTTTTTGGTGTCTTCCATCTTCTCTGTCTCTTACACTCTTTCCTCTTCTGTAGTGTTCCCTGATCCCTGACCTGGGGAGAGGGGGAAATAATAGAGAAATCTTATTAAGAGGTTGAGTATTCCAAGGTCTATCAGTCTCTGCAGAGGCTGTGGGTCTCTGTACTTGTTCCTGTTTGCTGATGGCAGAAAGGACTGAGCTAAGAGTATAGTAACCATTTTAACTGATTTTTTCTCTTATTTGTTTGCTTGTTTATTGGTTGGTTGGTTTTGATTTTTTGGTTTTTAGGACAGTTGTATTTGATTTAACTCTGGGTCTCTGAGCAATCTAAATTCAGGTTCTTAGTCATTGAAGTAGTGCCATGTATTATAGTTTCCAAAGGAAGAATTAATATCTATTAGTATGGAAGTTTTCAAGCTAATACATGTGCTGCTAAGCATTCTGGATGAGTTAAAATATAAACAGCATATCCATTCTTGCATTCTTGCACCTAGATTATGAGTGATTTATGTTCTTGGATAATATAACTATGTATCTGATGTAAATAATTACATGAATATTTGAACAAAGGTGAGTGTTCTCTGTGAACTATCATTGATAAACCTTTATCATACAGAAAATGCTCAGTTTTAAAGGAGAGCCAATGTTTTTCCCATAGCCCTTAAAGTGACTCCAAACAAAAGGTATAGTTTTACCTAACTCGTAAGACAAACAAGTCCAAAAATTTTGAGAAGCAACTACAATTATATTTGTATTAAGAATGAAAAAGTTTTGAAGAAGAAAGAGGGAGAAAAAGAGAGGCTCTGATGGACAACTATTGTTCTCCAACAGATGTTTATTATTGTTATTAATATTGATTATTATTATTGACTTTTCTGTTTTGAGATTACAATATAATTACATTATTACCCCATCTTCTCATTTCATCCCTCCAAACTCCTCTATATAACCCTCATTGCTCTCTTTCTACTTCATGACCTCTTTTTTTCTTAATTGTTTTTACAGGTCCATATCTATATACATCTGCAAACATAGTCACAAATATATTAGCAATATTTTTAGTTCATATTTTGTTGCTGGTATATATGTTTTCAGGGATAAATGTTTGGTGTTCTTACCTCAGATAGACTATTTCTTCAACTCTCAGCATTCTTTAGTTGCCTGTAAGTTTTTGTGTAGGGCTGAGGCCCTGTGTTCTTTCATTCATCCAAGTTAATAAAACTATTGTTGTTGTCCTTGTTCAGAACATGTTTAGGCAGTCATGTTGGTGATATCTGAGAGAGAGAGAGAGAGAGAGAGAGAGAGAGAGAGAGAGAGAGAGAGAGAGAGAGAGAGAGAGAGAGAGAAAGAGAGAGAGAGAGAGAATGTCTCTGAAGTTTTCTTCTGTAACAGCACAAGCTAATCTAATGCTGTATTTTTTTTCTTCTTCTTTTTTAAAATTGTTTTATTTGATTCCAAATGTTGTCTCTGTTCCAGGTCCCTGCTCCAAGAGTGATCCACCTCATGCCTCATTTCCTGTGCCTCTGAGAGAGTGCAATCCTGCCTACCCATCCACCTTATCCCCTACCCCCAGCATCTCCCTTCCCTGAGGAATCAAGTCTGTACAGGATTAGCCACATCCTCTCCCACTGAGTCCATACAAGGAAGTCCTCTGCTACATATGTGCCAGGGGCCATGGATCAGCCCATGTACACTCTTTGCTTCACTTTCTGGGAGCTTTGAGGGATCTGGGTTAGTTGGTACTTTTGTACTTCCTACGGGGTTGCCTTCAGCTCCTTCAATTCTTTCCCTAACTCTTCCATAGAAGTCCCTGACCTCAGACTAATTGTTGGCTGTAAGTATCTGCATCTGTCTCAGTCAGCTGTTGGTAGAGCCTCTCAGAGGACAGCCATTCTAGGGTCCTGTCTACAAGCACAATGTGGCATCTGTAATAGGGTCAGGGTTTGGTGCCTGCCCATGGGATGAATCCCAGTTAGGGTGAGTCACTGAATGGTCTTTCTTCTGTTTCTGCTCTATTTTATCTCTGCTTTTCTTTTAGACAGGACAAACTCTGGATAAAAAATTTGGAAGTTAAGTGGATGTTGTTATTGTTGCTATTCTTTTTCCACTTGCTAAGAATATTCCTCTGTACTTAGAGACTTTGCAAGTGTGGCTGCTATGTCATATTGCATCAGTACATACAGAGAAGAAGCCTCTGAACTTCTGAATGATTAGATCATTCTCTGAAAAAAAAAAAAGGCAAGCATGATATGACCTTTAGCTCAGATTCAGGGGGCCCTGACAGCATACTAATCTGAAATGACTACCAATCAGAATCCAGAAAGACCCAAATAGGTTCCCAGCACAGGAAGCAAATCAAAGACTAGAACAACCCCACCTTAGTCCTTGGGCCTTGGATGAGAGTGAGCTCAAGACAGATGATCCTTTCAAGGTGCCATTCTGGCAAGCCAGTAGAGGAGCAAGCCTTAGATGACCACCATTCTGATATTGTGCTAGCCTTGGATGGTAGACCATGTCTGAGAATAATCCTGCCTGGCACCATAATGGATAAGCAGGGCATAGCATTCCTGAGACCACTCCCGAGATGACCCAAAACAGCCAGTGACCCCTGGTCCAATAAAAGAAGTAAGTGATAGAGAAACGAAAAAGAAAGATAAACAAAAGGATGGGCACACAATTAAGAAATGTAGACCTGGAGACTCTAGGGTAGTGAGGAACAGTCTGATGTGAGTAGTAGGTGATGCCAACTGAAACCAGGATGGCATCCTAGCCTTTGCTACCATTGGGAGACATGTTTGGGTCTGTGGCCCTGCAGCATCAGGGGTCTTTTACCACCAAAATTCAAGTAGATGTCTGTGGTCTGGGCTATAGTGCAGGGACATGTTGATATCTAAGACTGTGCTGAACTGGCCCCATCGTTCACCTGGGCCTCGTAGGAGAGCAAGCCCTGGGGGAAGGACAGCTGGAGAGCTGCTTCTGATCATAGCCAGCTGTGGTACTGGAAAGTTGCAGGTGATGTGGACCTGAGGATAGGAGCATAGGAGAGAGCTTGCCCTATCACTTTTTCCCATGTGGTAGCATGGACCAGGGAGAGATACCCACTTCCTCCTCAACCCTCAGTTCCTACTGAAAGCAGAAGGCCTGTCTTGGGGTCATGAGAGCTGGTGGCTCTTCTCATCACTAGCTGCAGCACTTAGGAGAACACACTCTGCACCTCCTCTAAGCAGCATGGTAGAGCTGACCTACATGAGCCAATCCTGAGGCATCCCCAACCATTTGTGTGCTGTGCAATAATGACATGAGTGATAAAGATATACCTCTTTTCTTTTCCTTTTACCTTACCATCTATGGCAGTTGCGAGATCAGACCCCACACTCATGAAACTGAAAGAACTGGCAATCTTCCTCAGTGGCAACACTCAGGAGCTCTGGATCTTCTGCCTGGGCAGTAGAAAAAAACTGGCCCTCGTTGAGAGTGGGGGTCAGGTTACTGGTGATCCAAAAGGATCAACAGTCCTATAAATTATATCACTGAACATGCAAATACATGCTATTTTTTAAATTAGTCTGAGATTTCAATGAGTTTAATATTTTCTGCACAAATAATAAATAGTTCTGAATTTCAAACCTATTTGCTGTACTACATTTTAACCAGTTGTAAGTGTGTTTTTATTCTAACAGGTAACTCGTATGTTCCAATAAAGCATAAAAGTCTGCTAATTGACTACACTGACTAAAACATGCTTAAATTCTGTCAGATTCTATTTTATATTTCTATTAGACATTACTCCTTTTGTACATCATTATATGATTTAATATTCCTGGTACTCTGTGTGATATCAAATTAGTTATTTGAATAATTCTATGATGAAAAATTCTATAAGGTTTCTGAGTCTTAGTTCTCCACTTGAAAAATAGTAATACTATTTAATGAAGCAATCCATGTATCATTCAATAAATCTGAGTCTCCATTCATTTCTTTTATTCTACAAAAATGACATTTCAGTTGCACTTTGGGATTTCTCATTCAACACTTTCACATTATAATAATTAAAGTGATGATAGAACACTATACTGAAAGCACCAATTTTGCCATGGTTGAGTCTCTCAGTCCTTCCCTTCTGGCCTAGTGGGATGCCCCAGTGCACTCCTGCCAGCCACCAAGAGAAAGCTGCAGGCTGCCTGTGCAGATCCTGGATTTCCACTTCACAATGGTTTATATCAGCTTTCACAGCTGCTGGATAATATAATCTCCTTAGAGGCTCTAAAGAGAGTTTTAGACACCTGTCATGCCAGGTGCTCTGGGAGAGTCATTGCCCTTGGAATAATAAGGTTGGCATGAAACCAATTCCTTTCCACAGCCTTCGCCAGTATTACAAAATAAATAGATGGTACATAGATGATATATGATAGATAGATAGATAGATAGATAGATAGATAGATAGATAGATAGATAGAAGACAGATGATAGCTAGATGATAAATTTAAAATATAAAATCTCTTAAATGATTACAGTTAAATGATACAATTATTATTCCACAGGGAGATACATTTACAGGTATTGAAGATATGGAAATGTATGCACTTGAAAAAATATAAAGAAAGGCTAGATCAGAAGAGAAAATGGAAGCTTACTTAGCCATACCTGAAATGTTACCTACTTGTTAATTATTAATGAGACCCTAAGTTTTTAACGTTTTGAAGGGAAACTGAAGACAGACACTTTTGCTTCAGGTTTCATTTGAATCACCTTTGTGGAGGGGAAATAATAACTTAGGAAGCAAGAGTGCAGGCTCCCTAAGCTACCCCAGGGTGTCAATGATGCTTTGCAAAATCTCACTTTATCATCAAAATACATGTATGTGCAGGATAAAACACATGAAACTGTAAGGTAATCATCAAACAGGAAAAATAAAACCACATCCTCAGGCGTCCCCTTTGTAATACCCTTGAACCTATATGTTCACATGGTTTTCTTTTTTGTACAATTCCCTACATGTGGGCAAATTTCTTCTATAGTTACTATTGACCTTGAAGGCTTGATGTTTCAGATGAGTAATTTATGGTCAGCTGAGGAAAAATGCTTTCACAGTGCAACAACCCGGGATGGCCACTATGGCGGTATTTGTGATAGAAATTATTTTTTTAATTGTTGTTTGTCTGTTTATTTATTTTGGATTTTGATACCACAAAACCAAAACAGCTGAGAAAACCAATTTTTTAAAAAGGAAATATCTGCTTTGGGCCCAGAATTTTAAAACTTTCAGCTCTTGTGATTTGGCCCTGTCACCTTGGACTAAGAAGCCTTTGAATGTCATGGTAGAGAGCGTGCAGTAGAGCAAAGCTGCTGACCTAGTGGAAACACACAAAGCAGCATTGTATCTTTGAAAGACCCATCTAGGAACCTGCTTCTGCCAAGCAGACCCTCCCTTTCTTTGTCTCTATACCCTATTCCCCACCTCGGCTCAACAGTGTGAGAGCTAATGATAAAACCATCAACACAAGACTGCACAACTTTCATCGATTCCAAGGGCTTCATGCTACTTGAGAGTAATTTATGTGTGACATTTGCAAAGGACGACACCTAGATAATTATTTTTCCTTTAATGATATACAGAATGAAACACAACAAATCATAGAATTTATTAAAAATATCAATTATCCTTGACTTTTCTTAAAATAAGACACATTGGTGCAAGAAAAGATTAAATAAAATTGAAGGTTAAAACAAAGTGTCATCTTTAAACAAAGCTAGATAGTTTATAAATATTGTCATAACTCATGCCAGACTTGTAGTTGGGATTAAATTGAGCTAAGTTATTTATAATTTAAAAGGAAAGGCAAATGCATTAGTCTTTTTTTTTTAATGAAACTTTTTGTTGTTGGTGTTTTTTTGTTTTACTAGATAGGGTTTCTCTGTGTAGCCCTGGCTGTTCTGGAACTCACTCTGTAGATCAGACTGGCCTTGAAGTCAGAAATCTGCCTGCCTCTGCCTCCCAAGTGCTAGGATTAAAGGCATGCGCCACCACTGCCCGGCTGCATTAGTCTTTAATATCTATCTAACTTTAGATATATCTATTTTTTTTTACCTACAGAGTTCCACTTTTGTTTTAAAATATTTTTATTAATTACCTAAGTCATAAACCATGTTTGTACTGATTGAAATGTGGATAACCCAAAGACTATAAGAAATGTTAAGTGGAAAGGAACAAGTATTTATTATACAAATATTATTCAGTTTATATGTGTATGTTCATATGTCCAACTTTAACTGAATGAACTTTAGTTTCTCTACTATTAGGCAAATTTTCATTGTCTTCTCACAGCTTTCCACTTACCATCTGAAAATTTTCCTGTACACAAGTTCAGCTTCAAATGTAGCACATGTTACTAGTAAGCATTGATATCAAAATTCCAAAACAGTTGTAAGAACAATTTCCATTCTTATAAAGATAGTAGTTTCCTTTACATTATGAATGGACTGTATTTAAACCTTTACAACCTCACTCAAAATCTTATACAATTAATATGTCATTCTAAAAGTTTTCACTTTTACTGTCCTCTGGATTTATAAACATTTTTGCAATCTTTATAGGAATTTTAATTCTATAGAATATCAAGAATCCTTTGGGATACATTATAAACACCTTAGAATAATTCTGTTAATATGCATTCTCCTATCATTCTGCCAAGATTCAAGTAGTTCTCTTACAAACAAGTTGAAGAAGATTTCCCTAACTGTTGTAGAAAACACGTCTTTCTATGTTTGTTTGTGGGTGTGTGTGTGTATGTGTGTGTGTGCCTGTGTGTATGTGTGTGTGTGCCTGTGTGTATGTGTGTGTGTGCATGTGTGTGTGCATGTGTGTGTGTGTGCATGTGTGTATGTGTGTGTGTGTGCATGTGTACGTGTCTATGTTTGTGTATATATGCATGTTTATGTGTGTGTGTGCATGTCCGTGTGTGTATGTGTGTGTGCGTGTGTGTGCATGTGTGTGTGTGCGTGTGTGTATGTGTGTGTGTGCATTGTGTATGTGTGTGTTTGTGTGCGTTTGTGTATGTGTGTGTACATGTTTATGTGTGTGTGTATGTGTGTGTGCGTGTTTATGTGTATGTGTGCATGTGTGTGCATGTATGTGTGTGTGTGTGTGTATGTGTGTGTGCGTGTGTGTATGTCTGTGTTTGTGTGCGTGTGTGTATGTGTGTGTATGTGTACATGTTTATGTGTGTGTGTGCATGTGTACGTGTTTATGTGTGTGTGTGCGTATGTGTGTGTATATGTGTGTGTGCATACATACGTGTTTATGTGTGTAAGTGTGTGTGTGCATGTTTATGTGTGTGTGTGCATGTGTGTGTGTGTGTATGTGTGTGTGTGTGTGTGTCTGTGCTCATTTGGACACAGAACACAAGAACTGGATTATATCATCCAGTTTTAAATAAAGCCACTACACATATGAGATATTAGACAACTTTAAATTAAACATATCAGAAAAAATTTAAAGGTAATCATGGTTAATTTTAAAAATATTCATAGAAAATAGTCAATGAGTTTTCTTTTTTATTAAACAGTTTTATTAAAGAGTTAGTGGAACCATGATATTTAGTAAAAGAAGGAATCAAAGATAGGAGAATAAACATAGGCAACCTCATTAAATCATTAAATCAGCATTTGTAGGTGGATATACTCTCCCTACTACATCAAAAATTGACTGTCTGCAGAAATACATTAGCAATTCTGTCATCTCAGCAAGGAATCAAATAAAAAGAAAGAAAGTAAACTTTATAGAATTTCATATCTGGCTGTTTGAAAGCTAAAATATGTGCTTTGAGTACATTTCTTCTCAATATTTTAAATTTCCATTTCCAAAATATACATAGTTTTCACTAATTTGCATTTTAAGTTACACTGTACAGAAGTATCAATGTGAGTACTGGAGATTCATTTAGTTACAAAGGTGTTTGCTAGACTTCTATATGATAAAAACATTCCTGACATAAACATTATAAGGCCTGTGTTTAAGACCATTGACATGCCTTTTGCCTCCCTTCTTTATTTCATTTTCCTGCATATTTTTTATTTCATTGCTTTTCTATTCTCCACATATGCTTTCCTCATGTGTTTCCAGAAAAGAAAAATAATACTGACTCTCAACTAATGAGTTACATTGGCTGAAAGAAAGGAATTACAAGCTCACATTAATATGTAACATACAATCTTTCTTCTAAGAAAAGTATCTTGCCTTTGTATATTCTTTTTCACAAAACATGACATTAATCTAAACAGCACAAAGCACCCCTAATAAAAAGTATTCTATAAAAATAGGTGAACAGTATGTTTCAAAGGTATTATGGTTGTAAGAAATAGGAATGATCCAAAGAACTCAGAGATTTAAAGGGAGCACAAAATGGCTCCAATACAGAAAAGAAACAGGGTACTAGTGAAAAATACTAATGAAATATGAATAAATTCTGCACTTCAGTTAAAAATACTGTCAAGGTTAGTTTCCTGCTTTGGATAAACATTCTAAAGATACATTAAGATGTTAACACAAAGACAGTTTAAATGAAGATATAACAAAACCCATCATTCTTTAAGATTCCTTTGAAAGACTAAATTTTCCTACCTGTACTTACTATTTAAGCATTTTGAATATTATTGGTAATATGTAGTGCTTTTAAATTAAGACAATTTTATTTCACACAAAGGTTTTTAGACTTTTTAGTTTACTTTTTTATGTTTTCTGTGTCTTTGAAGCCTCTTGATTGCCACTTTTCTTGGCAATAAAGTAGGAATAAAGTAAAAGGGAAAATACTTTACAGTTATGTCTAAGTCTTATGAAAGTCTAAAAGATTTAAAATATAAGCAAAACTTTAACAAGCCAAAACTTTACCCTTTAATGGTACAAGAACAAAAGCATCTTTACTAAAGTGTCCTCCTAAAGACCAATCTTTTATCTAGCAACGAACATAGCACTTCATTGTAATATATTCACTCTTAGAAATTTTAAAATGAGTCCAGCTTTGAGCAAAGATGGATAAAGTATAGCTTAGTCTCTGTAGATAATGTTAAATATCTGAAGATTTTTCTATAACTTGAAAGGAAATTATCAAGGAATTTATTGTTGCACTGTCCTACAGTCAACAATGTTGGTAAACTACTGATTTCTCTTAACCTAGAATTTCTTGTGGTTTCTATTTCAAGTACTGCTAACACCATATCAGAAGACCTCCTACTTTAAAATCTACCTTTTCCATCATAGAGACTCTCAAGTTCTTTAAAAATATAAATGTTTAACAGCCAAACGTAGCTGGAATAAAAATTTAAGAACTCTGTAGAACAAAAGTTCCCCTGGCCATATCTGGCTTTTCTGTTTTGGAGAATAAGTATTTCACAGGGAATTATTTCTCTGGTTAATGATATGATGGCAAATACTCTCCTTATGTTCATGGTGAAAATCTATATCCTGTTCCGAAAACACTTCATAGTAGGGGAAATTGGAACAAGCCATCTTTTCAAGTTTGGTCTAGAACACCAATCAAGTAATGATTATCAGACCACACAATAGTGTGTTATATGAGTAATACTCAGGGATTAACAACAATGACATCATGAACTTCACAGGCAAATGAATGGAAATAGAAAATAAGGTCCTGTGTGAGATAACCCAGTCACAAAAGAACACACATGGTATGTGTTCACTGATAAGTAGATATTAGACCAAAAGCTTGGAATAGCCACAATATAACTTACAGACCATTATGAAGCTGAAGAAGAAGGAAGACCAAAGTGCTTCAGTGCTACTTAGAAGAGTGAACAAAATAATGATGGGAGTTAGAGGGAGGGAGAGACTGGAGGGGGAGGCAAAAGTGTGGACAGCATCAGATGTGAGTGGAGACATGGAAGAAATACAGAAGGTCAGGAAATTGAACTGAGATGTGTAGCACCGGGGGATGGGGAACTGGGAGTAGCCACTAGAAAGTCCTAGATGCCAGAAAAGCTAGAGGCTCCCAGGACCCAACAGGATGACATTAGCTGAAATACTCAACAAAAGAGAGTGAGAACCTGTAGAGACTGTATCCAGAGGTTAGACACAACCCCTGGTTGGGGAATTAGACCACCCACCCATCTCAAAAATATTAACACAGAATTATCCCTGTCTAGGGAAATGCAGGGACAAAGAATGGAGCAGAGACTGAAGGAAAGGCCATCCAGAGACTGTCAGACCTAGGGATACTTCCCATCTGCAGACATCAAACCCAGACACTATTGCTAATGCCAAGAAGTACTTGCTGACAGGAGCCTGGTATGGCTTTTCTTGAGAGGATCTGCCAAAGCCTGACCAATACAGATGCAGATGCTTGGATGCTTATAGCCAACTATCAGTCTTGAACACTAGGACCCCAATGGAGGAGTTATTGGAAAGAATAAAGGAGCTGAAGGAGTTTGCAACCCCATAGGAAGAACAACAATATCAACCAACAAGATATCCCAGAGCTCTCAAAGAATAAACCATTAAACCAAGAGTACACTGGAGGGACTCATGGCTCCAGCGGCTTATGTAGCAGAGAATGACCTTATCTGGCATCGGTGGGACTGGAGGCCCTTGGTCCTGTGAAGACTTGATTCTCTGATGTAGGGGAATGCTAGTTTGGTGAGGTGGGGGTTGGTCGCTGGGCCGGGGCTCTCTCTCACAGAAGCAGGGGTGAGGGGAGATGGGGTAGTAGGTTTGAGGAGGGTAAACCAGGAAGGGAAATAATGTTTAAAAAGTAAAGAAATAAAATTACCAATAAAAATAAATAAAAAGTATGTTATTACATGATCACACTTCTTGTAATGAGGATGAACAGAGTCCGTGCAGAAGAAACAAACATTGATTTATGGTTAATGATAGAAAATAATTTTAGGATATTATATAATTCAAATGGGTATGGCTGAATTACATATCTTTTAGGATATGCATAGAGAGTTGTTCTTCATACATTTGTGATTGAAAATCAAAGTCCAGTTTTTTCACAATTTCTACAAGTGATAAAATGGAACTTTTGAAACTTGAAATCTACTATTCACTATGTGTCTAAGAAGTTGCAAATAGTACTTACTATTACCAAATGAAATACTAGAATTCAGAGATGTTAGATAAATTTTTTTGACAGAAATATTTGGCATTTTTATTTTATTATATTGAGATATGCATGGAAGTCTATTTTTATTTAAGTACACAATGTAACTTCAGCCCATTTCTCCTATATTGCACTATGCTTTTTTTCTCACCTAGATCTCCCATTATTCTCCTCAACAGTAATCTCTCTTCCACTCTCGTGATATTTATACATATATGATATTATGCACCTGAGTAAAATCCAGGAACCACAAATAATATAAAACCTGCAGAATCTGTCTTTTTACATTTGATTTTATTCACTTAATTTGTCTATCTTTGATTGTGTCCATTTTCCTCTAAATGATGTAACTTTAGACTTTACAGATAAAGAAATGCCACAAGATTTGTAAACTAAGTATTCTTTATTAATATCCTCAAACACAGCTATCTCAATCTTTCTTTTCTAAGCAGTATGACTTGTTTAGCCTTCTAAAAAATTTAGTTTTCAGTGACAGTAAAGAACAAAAGAATGGTGAAATGGACAGGATAAATAAATTCTCTTCTGTAACCCAAAAGTTCTCAAGTACCTAGAGTTGAATGCATATATTTGCATGATGGTAAAAATGCCTCTTGATTTCTCTTTTATTTTTGAGAGCCTATATCAAAGACCATTATTTTAATTATTTATGTTTCTCTTCAGTTCCAATTTCTTTTTTCCATAGTGTCTCACCATGCCCTACAAATCCCGTATTCTTATGTCATACTCTGTTAGACAAGATGGCCTCAAACTTACAGTATTCACTCTTCCTATCTTTTTTTTTTTGATGATTTTTTTTATTAGATATTTTCTTTGTCTACAATATCTTCTTTCCCAGGTTCCCCTCCAAAAGAAAAAGAAAAAAATAGAAATAAAATAAAATAAAATAAAATAAGAAAAAAATAAAAATAAAAAAACCTAAAACTAAAACAATTCCCTGTTCCCTCCCTCTTCCCCCTGTTCACCACCTCACCCTCTCCCACTTCCTGCCCCTGGTATTTCCCTACACTGGGGCATAGAACCTTCACGGGGCTAAGGTCCTATCCTCCCATAGATGACCTACTTGGCCATCCTCTGCTATACACATGCTGCTGGAGCCATGAGTCTCCCCATGTGCACTCTTTGGTTGGAGTTTAGTGCCTAGGAGTTCTGAGGGTGCTAGTTAATTCATATTGTTGTTCATGCTAAGGTGCTGCAAACCCTTCAGCTCCTTCCTTGGGTCCTTTCTCTACCTCCTTCATTGGGGAGCCTGGGAAATGGGCTCAGTCTAATGGTTGGCTGTGAGTCTCTACTTCTGTATTAGTCAGGTACTGTCAGAGCCTCTCAGGAGGCAGCTATCTCAGGCTCCTGTCATCCAGCAGTGGTTGGCATCCACAATAGTGTCTAGATTTGATGAGTGAATATGGGTAGGATTCTCAGTTGGAGCAGTCTCTGAGTTGTCCTTTCTTTAGACTCTGCTCCAAAATTAGCTTCTACAACTCCTTCCCTGGGTATTTTGTTCCCCCTTTTAAGAAGGAAGAAAGTATCCTCATTTTGGGTTTCCTTTTTCTTGAGTTTCTTATGGTTTGTGGTTTGTACTTTGTGTATTCTGATCTTCTAGGCTAATATCCACTTATCAGAGAATGCATACCATGTGTGTTCTTTTGTGATTGGGTTACCTCACTCAGGATGATATTCTCCAGGTCCACCCATTTCCCCAAGAATTTCATAAATTCATTGTTTGTAATAGCTGAGTAGTACTCCATTGTATAGATGTACCACATTTTCTGTATCCATTCCTCTGTTGATGGACATCTGGGTTGTTTCCAGTTTCTGGCTATTATAAATAAGGCTGCTAAGAACATAGTGGAGCATGTGTCCTTATTACATGTTGGAGCATCTTCTGGGTATACGCCCAGGAGTGGTATAGCTGGGTCCTCTGGTAGAACTATGTCCAATTTCCATTGGAACTGTCAAGCTGATTTCCAGAGTGGTTGTACCAGCTTTCAATCCCACCAGCAATGAAGGAACATTCGTCTTTATCCACAACCTCGCCAGCATCTGCTGTCACCTGAGTTTTTTATCCTAGCCATTCTGACTGGTGTGAGGTGGAATCTCAGAGTTGTTTTGATTTACATTCCCTGATGACTAAGGATATTGAACATTTCTTTAGGTGCTTCTCAGCCACTTGGATTTCATTAGTTGAGAATTCTTTGTTTAGCTCTGTACCCCCATTTTTTAATAGGGTTATTTGGTTCTCTGGAGTCACTTCTCTTATCTTAAGATCCTAAGTGTTCAGAGTACAGAAATACATTACCATGCCTGCCTTGAGACAAACTGGGATTTTATATTTATATTTTTTGTTTGATAAACTCCATAATAAATAATAAATAATAATAATCATGATTCTACTTAACTTTTTTCTCAATTTAATTTTCTTCCTAGTAAGAAGTCTATGGCATTTCTTTACAATATATTTTTAAATCAAAACACATGTAAAACAATTAAAAAGCATGCTTTGAGCTAATGTTAAGACTTGAAGACACAGTGTGTGTTCTCCAAAGCTACTTTGTGTAAAGGTCATTTACCAATACAGCGGTGTTCAGAAGCGGTGCTTGGAAGAAGTGATTGGGTAGCAATGTTTTTGATTCATCTGTGCTGTAATTTCTTTACAAATTAAAACTATGACAGCATTATTGGAAAAATAAAAGCAGGACCTTGTTGCAAGAAGTAGGTCACTGGGGGAATGTATTTTGTCTTGTCCATTCCCATCTTTCTCTGCTTCCTGGATCCTAAAATGTGAGCTGTTCCCTACCATCCCTTCCACTCTGATGCTTTTGCCTTTCTACTAACCGAGAAGCAATGGGGCCAGCCAGCCACAGACTACAATCAAAAACAAACAAACAAACAAAAAAACCCTTTCCATGTCTGCATTATTTACCTCTGATATTAATAAATTGATGAACATCTCACAAAAATACAGATTCTTATTTTCTAATAAAATCTGTTAATATAACTTGATCACTTTGTTTCCTACTTCAAAATTGTGATTTTTCTGAACATAGTGAATTTACTTTATTAAACTAAATTCAGTCACATAACTATTATATTCATGAATTCTTATTTGTTAGAGTTTATGTAACAAAATGGTGAAAACTTGCAATTTCCTAAACACAGTATGTGAACAGTATGTCTCATAGTTCTGGGAATAGATAAGTCTAAAATCAAGGGGGATTTGCTTTGTGGCAAAGATTTGTGGGTCAATAGCAGTTTCTCAAATATAATGCACAGCAAAAACATTTTTTTTTCCTGTGTCCTTAAACTGTAGAGTACTTAACTCAAATGTAAGGATTTCCTTCATAACCAGCTTCCACGGACTTCATGTCTTACTATCTATCACCTTAAGGTCTAGAATTTCACCAATGACACGGGCACAAATACACCAAGAACAGAGCAGATGGTAACACATAATGCTATACAGTTGTATCATGGCAATTGCTAATCAGGGTGTTCAATTAGTTTTGCTTCTGATCACTTTACACAAACTGAATTTTCAAATTACTTCATGTGGAATGATGGCATCTTGATTATTGTCATTTGCTTTTAAGCATAAATTAAGTTCAGGTTGTTGTTTCATGCTTGAAACTCCATTCATTTAAATTACTACCATTTTGTATTATACTTGAAAATGAGAGAGGTCTTTATATAGATTCTTACCCTACCCTATGGAAATGGAAATAACTTTATTGATACTTATTATGACAGTATTATAATTATGACACTGGTTTCAAGATTCACAATTTTAACTATACCAACTGTTTTCTTTCTTCAACAAATGCTGACATATTTAGTGTACATTTGTTAAAATACATTTAATACATTTTAATATTATATAAGCAAAACATAAGTTTAAGATAATTTCATTCACATTATTTTATTTTATATTAATAATCAACATACAACAAAGAAGCCATCTACCTACCAGTACCTTCCTCTGCTTCCTCACTCCCCCAAATGAAGTTTATGCCATTGAATCAATAGACTGAAGTTGTTGACCAAGCATGCAGATGTTAAAACATGAGGTAAGAATAATGCTTTACTGAACACATCCACCTCCAGACTCTATTATTATGGGGTTGAAGAGAAAGATGTGGTTGTTTTTCATTATTTTACACAAAGTGAGTAATTTAATTACTTGTGATGCTGATTGAAAAACTAGCCAGTGTAGCAAATCAATGAACTAGACTTATCATTTGGTACATCTTAATTTTTATTGACAACCTAAAGTATTTCATTCTTGAATTAAAATAAGAACTCATCACTCCTTTATATACAAAAAAATAGAAACCACTTTGCATTCAAATTATAAAATTTTATCAGAATATTCACTTCCCCATAGTACATGCATGTAACTCAGTTAAGACCACATTACAGCCAGAAACATGTCATGTAGATAATTTATTTGATTTAAGGAATTTTATTGATTTTTTTATTGACTTTATAACATTGTGAAAGACTAACTAAGGAGATAATTCTTAAGAGGTTTCTAAATTTCTATCATTAGGGTGAGCTCACATTTCATTTGTTAGTTCATAATTCTGTGTTTCAAAATGTGACTCATTCACAGAGCTTATTTCCTTTTCTTTTGTTGAAAAGATGTGGGATATGTTTATCTGTTTGTTTGTTGTTTTATATTGCTTCAGTTAAGTTACCTGGTGGAATGCACACAAGTCCTTCAACCTATTCATTCCCTTAATTTCCATTTGTAAAATATGAACCAGTAGTCTACACACTTTTCTTTCAAATGGTCAGTTAATATATTAGATTTTGAAGAAAGAAAGAGGGGAATTAAGACATTATATAAACTCTCATTCAAATGTAATAATTTAGGCATTGGAGACGTGATCCATTTGTAATGATCACTTTCTGCTAGTGGAGAAGATCTGAGTTAGATTACAAGGATTCACTTTAGATAGCTCAACTCCCTGTATCCCAAGTATGACAAGATCAAAGGCTCTTTTCTTCTTCCTGAGTACTTACACATTTGTGTGCACAATTATAAGCATGAACATAAATAACAAATATATATATATATATATATATATATA
>NW_022196898.1:24209380-24215361 GCF_008632895.1 Mastomys coucha
GGTGTGGTGGCATAGTGGCTATGAATCCTAGAAGATTAAGACTGGAAGATCTATGAGTTCAAGCAAGGCCATCTGGGATTAAAGGTGTGGTGGCACACACCTTTAATCTGGGCCACACCTTTTGCTATAGACCTATATAAGGACATTGGAAGAAGGAAGGCTCTCTCTGCTTCATCTGCTTGCCTTGTGGGATTGAGCAGCTGCTGGATCCCTGGACTTCCATTCACAGCTGCTGCCGGCCACTATTGGGAGTTGATTGTTGGGAATTGGACTACAGACTGTAAGTCATCAGTAAATTTCTTTACTACATAGAGACTACCATACATTCTGTGACTCTAGAGAACCTTGACTAATACAATAATATTATATATATTATAATATATATGTATATATGCATATATATATATATATATTCATATATATATATATGAAAGTTTTCAGCTTTCAGATTAAAATAGGAACCCAGGAAAAGCTTGACTTGACTCTTGGCCCGGGGTTACTGGCCTTACTTAAGGCAACTGATTAAAAATCTCTGATCACCACATTACTAATGTAAGAAATAAATGAATGAGTAATTTCTGTATTGTCTTGTGTGTGACTGACTACCTGACCATAATTTACTTAAAGGAAGGTGGTTTCTTGCTTGGATTGCTGCTTAAAGGATAGAGCTCATGTGTAGTGAGGCATGGTAGAGCTCATAGAGGCATAAGTACTGACTTATATACTCTGCTGCTTCATGAGCCAGAGATCACAGAGCCTGAGGAAGGACAGGCCTGTAACCTGTAACCCTCACCACTGCCACAACCTCAAAACATCCTCCTCCATCTATGTCCCAGCCACTAAATGTTCCACAACCTTTCAAAATAGTGCTACCAGCTGGGATCAAGGGATAAAAAAAAAATACAAGAAAGAAAAAATAACTTAGATTTAAACCAATGAGGTCATCTACTAAAAGGAAGAAAAAAATTTAAAAGAGGAATTAAAAAGGATATTTGGGATTTCATATGAACACTACAGGTTAATTGAAAGACTACTCTTAATAAAGTTTCCCAAATTTCCCTTGTTATTGAAGGCAGACAAAACTGGAGAAGAGACAGAGGAAAAGGAGGTACAGCCACAGGGCCAAAGTGGGATCCAGCTCAAGGGGAGGCCCCAAGACCTGACTCTATTACTGAGGCTACGGAGTGCTCACCAAAGGATATGAATCATGACTGCCCCCAGAAAGACCCAACAATAAGTTGAGTCAGATATAGATATTTACACCCAACCAATGAACAGAACCTGCTAACCCTGTGGTTGAATTAGGGAAAAGCCAGAAGAAGCTGAGGAGGAGGGCATCCTATAGGAGGACTAGCAGTCTCAATTAACCTGGACCCCCCGAGATCTCCCAGACACTGGATCACCAACCAGGCAGCATACACCAGCTGATATGAGGCCCTCAACACATATACAGCAGAGGACTGCCATGTGTGTACTCAGTCAGAGAAGTTGAACCTAACCCTCAAGAGACTAGAGGCCCCAGGGTGTTTAGAGGTCTGGTGGGGTGGGGTTGGGAGACATCCTGATGGAGACAGGGTGCAGAGAGGAGTTATAGACCAGGAGTGGAATAAAATCTGGAGTGTAAAAAGAAAGAAAATAGGAAGAACAATAAGAAGAAATCCCTGCTACTTGCAGTTTCTCCAGGCTATGTACTTCTGCTCCGTCTTCCTTCCAACAACTAACTCTCTCCTCCTCCTTTTGCCTTATCCTGCAACTCCTCCTCCTCCCCCTTCCTGTCTTGCCAGAAAATGCACCTCCTCATTTTTGCCCAGAAATTAAATATTTGTTATTGTATTAGCCAATCAGATAATTAAGGGAAGTTCTTCTACATATCTGTATGCTCCTGGCTAGTTTCTCAGTCTCTAGAAGCTCCCGGAGTCTGGGTTAATTCAGACTGCTGGTCTTACTCTGAGTTTGCTCTCCCCTTTAGTTTCTGCAATCCTTCCCCTAATTCAACCATAGGGTCTCTGACTTCATTTCAATGGTTGTTTGACAACCTAACCAGCAATTTAGTAAGGTTCCTATTTCTCTACATCCTTGCCAGCATGTGCTATCACTTGACTTTTTTGTCCTAGCCAGTCTGATTAGTGTAAGGTGCAATCTCAGTGTCTTTTTGATTTGCATTTCTCTGATGACTAAGGACTTTATCCCCTATCCCCACCCCCATGTGAATGAGTTCAAGCTCTTTCCCACTTTCTGTTCCATTACACTCAGTATATCTGGTTTTATATTGAGGTTCTTGATTGGACTTGAGCTTTGTGCAAGGTGATAAATATGGAGTGTTCACAAAAGGAGACCTATCATGACTGCCCTCCAAAAGACCCAACAAACAGCTGAGTTAGATATAGATATTTACACCCAACCAATGGACAGAAGCTGCTGACCCCTGTGGTTGAATTAAGGAAAGGCCAGAAGAAGCTGAGAGAACAGCAACCCAGTAGGAGGACAAGTGGTTTCAATTAGCCTGGACCCCACAAGATCTCTCAGAGCCTGGACCACCAACCAGGCAGCATACTGCATACACCAGTTGATATGAGGCCCACAGCACATATATAGCAGTGAGGTCTGGGTTCAGTTAGAGAAGATGCACTTAACCTTCAAGAGTCTGGAGGCCCCAAGGAATGAAGAGGTCTTGGGGATTGGGGATGGGAATGGGGAAAGCTGAATGGAGTCAGAGGTGGGGAGATATGGGATGTGGAACAGTTAGAGGGTGTTGCTGGAGGGAGATAAAATCTGGAGTGTTAAAAAAAAAGATTAAATAAAATTTAAAAATATGTAAAAAAATAAAATAAAATAAAGTCAGCATTTGCTTCCAGCCCTTGTCTTGATAGTTTACATCATTAAGAACATATGTACAAACTTTCCTTCTTCCATATACCAGCCCTTAAGTGTAAGTGTTGTGTTAATCATTCACATGGCTGGCATCCTTTTAGTTTCATTATTATCTCTGCTTCTTCCCCCAGCTTCAGTCATCATCTTTACATTCCCTGACAACTCATTCAGGACTGAAACTGCTGAAACTGAACTCCTGACTTATCTAGTGCTGCTTGAAAAAAAGTTTATTGTTTTTTTTTAATTATTAGTTTTTTATAGTTGCTTTTTTGAAGTTGGAAGCCTTTCTTCTTTGATGTCCCCCTCACTACTAGGTTCCCTCTCTTCACATATCAGATTATCACACCTTGTACTTTTTCTCCCTAAATTTCACTTTTAGGGTTGGAGAGATGATAAATCAGGGGTTAAGAGCACTCCTTGCTCTTGCGAAGGATCAAGGCTTGATTCCCAGCATCTACATGGCAGGTCCAAACCACCTGTAACTCTACATCAGAAGAACTGATGCCCTATTATAGCTTCCAAGGTACCAGGCACACATGAGGTACACAGACATATATGCAGTCAAAACACATATAATTGTAAAAAATCTAAGTCTCAAAAATCTTGTTCTATCTTAATGTATCAGAATAAGAACATGTGCTTCATGGAAACTTCAGATGATACATTGACTTACAAATTCACAATCTCTTATTACATTCTTGGAACATCATCTGGTTAAAGACAACTGAAGAGCTTTCTTCGGCTTTTCCTGAACACTATAAAGGAAGTACCACTGCTTTGTTTTGTTTTGCTTTGTTTTGCATGGTATGTGTCTAACTGCAAAAAAATTAGAATCATGACATATTACAAGTTGCTATATATATAGTAGTAGTAGTTTTCCAATTTGAAACATTTGTTTTCCTCCTTACACATTTATTTGTTTGTCTGGTTGTTAACAATTTTAAGGAAGATGAAAAGGGGTACTTTTCCTACCAGTTACTTAATCCTTAGAAAAGCTCATTTCTTGTCATTGCAAATGGTGAAAGTGGCATGTGTGCTCCCTCCATCTCCTGCCTGACATTATAAGTCTAGTTCAAACAAGCTGCAAGACAAAGGCAGACAACAGACAAATACAAGTATACCTGCTAAGATATTCCAGAAATGTTACACTGACATTAACAAAGAGCTAATCTAAACTGGAAATTCCTCAAGAAGCATTTTCTACTTGAATCCCCTTTCTCTCCCTTGTGGGACAATTATGTGTGTGTGTGTGTGTGTGTGTGTGTGTGTGTGTTTGTAACATTATAGTATAATTTTGTAGATTCTTCCTTCCATTTCCAGTCTTATACCTCAAACCTGTCCAAATTCCCCTCATTGGTCTTTTTCCAATTTATGTTCTTTTTTGATTTAATTGTGTGTGTGTGTGTGTGTGTGTGTGTTTGTGTGTGCATGTGTGTGTGATGATTTGAATATGCTTGGCCCATAGAAAGTGGCACCATTAGGAGGTATGATCTTGGAGAAAGTTTAACACTGGGTAGGCAGGCTTTGAGATCTCTATGTGTTCAATATCCACACAGTGTGGAAGAGAGCCTCTTCCTTGCTCCCTGCAGAAGAGATTCTCCATGTGTATGCCTTCAAATCAAGATGTAGAGCTCTTGGTTCTTCCAGTACCAAGTTGGCCTGCAGGACCATGCTGTCCACTTACTCTTAGTTAACCAGTTAGTGTGTTCTTTATGAAGAAGACTATTTTTCCTAATCTCCACATCCCTCAGTTGGCTATAGTTGTATGTATACAGATCAGGTGTCAGGGTCTTTTGCCCCATCTATTTTGGCTCGTCTCTTATTGTTATCCTTGTTAAGTTCATGCTTAGGCATGTCTCATATTGGTGAAACATCATGGGTGCAGCTTTTACTAGGAGACACAGTATCACAATACATTATCTTATACTTTGGTGTTTACAATTATTTTCCCCTCTTACTGTTCCCAGGACATTTGATGAGAAAAATTATTTTGTGGATATATCCAGTGGAACACGTGTCTTTCAGTTTGATTGATTGGTTGTGGTTTTCTGTAATGGTTTTATTAATGAGGGGTGAGGACTGACTACCCTTATATACCAGTAGTGGGGCAAACTTGGGGTACTTTGCTCCTAAAATTTCCCCATCAGATATCTGTTTTATGAACTGTTAGACTACTTCTGTTCAGGATAAAGGCAGTCTAATGGTGTTTCAGGCTCTGTATTTTCTTTAAGGAAGTCCTGCAAGAAATCTTATGACAATTGAGTATTTGTTTCTTCCTTCTTTAGAGAAATAATATCATCCCTTCATATGCTACAGCATAACTACCTTGTTATAAGGGAGCACTGTGTTACAATTGCTGTTATGCTGAAGTTCAAATAACCACAGAAGTGTTCTTATTGCTGTTCAGTAGCTTGACATTTAATTTTGCTCATCATTAACCTATTGCTTGTCAACTTTAAACAAGCCATCTAACATTGTGCTTTGTGATACTGGGCCTGGACCTTTGCCAACTATATTTCTATTTGGCCTGCTAGCTTTCTGTTAGGCTCTGACAGTGAAAGATTCTAGTTGGAGATATGAAGTAAGTAGCAGAATGTAATAGCAACCCCTGGTTAATCTCAAATACTCACCCAAAAGTATCAGCAGCATGAGCAACCAAAAAAAGTCAGGGTTCTTCCTCCAAAGCATGGGTTTCAGCCATATTGAACCCTTCTCTTAGGATTCTAGACTACTAGAAATTTAGACTGTTCCCTTGAAATAGGAATGGTTTGGTTTTCTCACTAATTTGCATGCTTTATTTATCTACATTTCTATAATAGACATATTATTGTTAAATACCACAGTACTTTTTTCTTTTTCCCTATTAGAACTCTGGCTGATATAAAAGAAAGACTGGACTTTGAAAATGATTATGAGTTCAAAGTTTCCTCACTGAAGTAAAAGTTCTTTAAGAAGTAGGCAAGATTTGTATTTAAAAATCCAATTATTTCAAGGTAGCACGACTGTATGCTGAATGTCTCTTGATGGCTGGCATTGTGCTAAGAGCTTTGTGCGAGCTTTTTATATAAGAACACTGGAATGCCAGAGTCAGTTTGTACTTCACATGTGCA
>NW_022196898.1:24215371-24233366 GCF_008632895.1 Mastomys coucha
AGGCATAAATGAATTAAACAGTTCCAACAAATCAGAAAGCAAGTGTCAAAATGAAAAGGAAGTCAAGTTCTCTCTAATTGTAAACTGTTCTGTTCTGTTTTTCCAAGGAAGAGATTATTAGGACAGAAAAAGAGAGTGCTGGGTGTACCTAGTAAATGTCACACAACTAAAAAGGAGTTGTCACAAGAGAGACAAATCACCCAGCAGTGTCTTTTACTAATAATAAAGGGATATCTTTAGGAAAAATAGATGTCAATGAACTTGATTTTAATGATAAATTTTAAAAGTGTATTTATATCTCCAAATTTAGTGAAGTGCAATGTGAAATATTTACAATTTCTTATATGTAAGCTGTGGATCCCTATTTATTTTACATAAAGTTTGTATCTAAAGTATTAAATATATCTGCCCAGTCTGGGGAAAACAAACAATTTACCACTGGGTTCTGTTAGAACACAAGTTGGAAGTGCATGACATACACTCAAGGTTAAAAGTGCATGCATTACTTAAGATACTTATTTGAGCCAATTTAAAGAAGCATTGTTATTTTAATATGTTTAGCTCAGTTTTATTCATTTATATACGTATTCAATTACAACTCAATATTAGCCCTTTCTATCCTCCCAGTACCCCTGCACCCAAGTCCTCTCTCCATTCTGGGTATCATGCCTCCACTAACCTACTTCTCTCCCTCTTCACATCTGGTTGCTGAGAGACTAGGTGCATCCCCTCCTACTGAGGCTAGACAAGGCAGTCAATTTAGGTGCACTGATCCACAGGCAGGTAGGCAGGCAACAGGCTCAGGAACAGCCCCTGCTTCAGATATAGGAGGCCACACATAAAGACCTCATCTTGTTTTTGTTTTTTTTTTTGTTTTTTTTTTTTTTTTTTAGTTTTTCAAGACAGGGTTTCTCTGTGTAGCCCTGGCTGTCCTGGAACTCACTCTGTAGACCAGGCTGGCCTCGAACTCAGAAATCTGCCTGCCTCTTCCTCCCAAGTGCTGGAATTAAAGGCGTGCGCCACCACCACCCAGCTTAAGACCTCATCTTTAAATACGTACGTATTCATCAGATACATGCTCATCTGCTAAATACATAAAGGGGGCGGGGCTCACTTCAGTCCCTGTTCATTCTTTGGTCGGTGATTAATTCTCTGGAAGCCCCCAGGGTTCCAGGTTAGTTAACTCTGTCAGTCTTCTTGTGGAATCCCTGTCCTCTTTGGGGTTCTCAATTCTGTCAACTCTTCCACAAGAATCCTCGAGCTCCGTTTACTGTTTGGGTGTGAGTCCCTGAATCTCTTTCTGTTGGCTGCGGGTGAACCGTGTCAGAGGATAGTTATGCTAGATTTCTGTGTAAAACCATAACAGAGTATCATTAGTAGTGTCAGGGATTGGTTCTCACTCATGGATGTGTCTCAATGTGGGGCATTCATTGGTTGGACATTCCCTAAGTCTCTGCTCTGTCTTTGTCCTTGTATATGTTAATCATATACATTTGGGTTGAAGGTGTGTGGGCAGGTTGCTAACCTTACTTCTCCACTGGGAATCCTTGCTGGCTACAGGAAGTAGCCAGTTCAGGATCCATATCCTCCATTGTAAGGAGTCTCAGCTTGAGTTCCCCCACAGATCTCTGTGGCCTACCCCATCCCAGGTCACTAGTATGTGCTAGAAATTACCCCACCCCACCACTAGTATCCCTACTCTCTCTTCTGCTCTCCCTACATATGTTCTCCTGCCACCACGTCCAATCTCCATCCTCTCTTTCTTCCAGTTCTTTGATTCCATTGAATTCTGGTATCAATTATGTTTCCCTTTCTGAGAAAGATTCAACTATCCTCTCTTGTGTTCTCCTTCTTATTTGGCTTGTTTGGGTCTGTTGATTAGAGCATGATTATCTTGTGTTTATGGCTAATATTCATTTATAAGTGAGTACATACCAGGCACGTCCTTTAGAGTTTGGGTTAACTTACTCAGGATGACATCTTCTAGTTCCGTACATTTGTCTGTGAAATTCATGTCATTGTTTTTAATGGCTGAGTAATCTTCCATTGTGAAAATTAACCACATTTTCCTGTGAATTCTTCAGTTAAGGGTTATATAGGCTGTTTCCTGTTTCTGGCTATTACAAATAAAGCTGCTATGAACATAGTTAAGCAAGTGTTATTGTGGGATGGTTGAGCATCTTTTGGATATATGGCCAGGAATAGTATAGCTGCATCTTGAGGTAGAACTATTTTGAATCTTCTAAGAAAATGTCAAATAGATTTCCAGAATGGATGTACAAGTTTGCATTCCCACCAACAGTAAGGAATGTTCCTTTTGTTCTACAATATCACCAACATCTGTCGTCCATTATTTTTTTTTATCTTGGCTCTTTTGATTGGTATATGTAGGAATCTCAGAATTGTTTTGATTTGCATTTTCCTGATGTCTAAACATTTTTTTATGTGCTTCTCAAACACTCAAGATTTCTCTGTTGACAATTCTCCATTTAGCTCTATACCCAATTTTAGTTGAATTATTTAGGTTGTTGATATCTAACTTTTTAAGTTATTTTGGATACTAGCCCTCTGTCAGATATAAGGTTAGTGAAGATCTCCCAATCTGTAGATTGCCCTTTTGCCTATTGACAGTGTCCTTTGCCTTATAGACTTTGTTTCTAATCTGTAGACTGTCCTTTTGTCATAAGAATGCTGTCCTTTGACAGACAGAAGCTTTACATTTTCATTAGATCTCATTTATTAATATTGTACTCTATGCCTAAGTCATTGGTGTTCTGGTCAGGAAGTTTTCTTCTTGTACTTCCAAATTCAAGGCTATTCCACACTTTGTTTCTATTAGACTTAGTATATCTGCTTTTACATTGAGTTTTTTGATCCACTTGGACTTGACTTTTGTGCAAGGTAGTAAATATGAATCTATTTGAATTCTATGTGTAGAAATCCAGTTAGACCAGCACCATTTATTGAATGTTCTCTTTGTTTTCCATTGCATGGTTGTGGCTTCTTTGTCAAAAATCAATCATATATATATATATATATATATATATATATATATATATATATATGTATATATGATTTTTTTCTGGGTCTTTGATTCGATTCCATTGATCAATGTGTCTGTTTCTGTACCAATACCATGTAATTTTTATTATATTCTGCTCTGTAGTACAGCTTGAAGTCAGAGACAGAGATACCCTCAGAAGTTGTTTTACTACTCAGGATCATTTTAGCTATCTTGGGTTTTTTGTTTTTCCATATGAAGTTGAAAATTATTCTTTCAAGTTCTGTGAAAATTTGTGTTAGAATATTAATGGGGACTGCATTGAATCTGTAGAATGCTTTGGCAAGATAGTCATTTTTACTATGTAAATCCTACTGATCCATGAGCATGGGAGATCTTTCCACCTTCTGACATCTTCCTCAATTTCTTTCTTCAAAGACGTGAAGTTCTTGTCAGGTCTTTCACTTGGTTTGTTTGTGTTACACCAAAATATTTTATATTATTTGTGACTATTGTGAAGGGTACTATTTTCCTAACTTCTTTTTCAGCCCATTTATCATTTGTGTAGAGGAGTGCTACTGATTTCTTTGAGTTAATTTTGTATGAAGCCACTTTGCTGAAAGTGTTTATCAGCTATAGGAAATTTCTGGTAGAATTTTGGGGGTCACTTAATAATACTATCATACCATCTGGGAATAGTGATACTTTTACTTCTTCTTTTTCATATTTATCTCCTTGATCTCCCTTCATTGTCATATTTCTCTAGCTAGAACTTCAAATACTATACTAATGAGATGGAGGGAGAGTGGACTTCCTAATCATGTCCCTGGCTTTAGTAGAAATGCTTAAAGCTTCTCTCCATTTAATTTGATGTTGGCTATTGACTTGCTGTATATTTTATTTATTGTGTTTAGATATGTAACTTGTGTCTCTGATCTCTCAAAGACTTTTATTATGAAGGAGTGTTTGCTTTTGTCAAATGCTCTTTCAGCATCTACTGAGAGAATGCATGGGTTTTCTCTTTTAGTTTATTCATATGGTAGATTTTGTTGATTGATATTTGTATATTGAACCACCCCTGCATCCCTGTGAGAAGCCTACTGGATTGTCTTGTATGATTTCTTTGATCTGTTCTTGGATTCTGTTTGCAAGTATTTTGTTGAGTATTTTAGCATCAATCTGCATAAGGAAAATTGATTTGAATACTCTCTCTTTGTTGAGTCTTTGTGTAATTTATTTATGAGGGTGACTCTGGCCTCAAAGAAATAGTTTGGCAGTATTCCTTCTGTTTCTATCTTTATCTAATAGGTTGAGGATTATTGGGATTATTTGAAAGTCTGACAGAATTCTGCACTAAAACCATTAGACTCAGAGCTTTGTTGGTAGGGAGACTTTACATGACTGCTTCTATTTCTTTAAGGCTTAAGCAACCATTCAAAAATCAACACCTCTAGCTGTTTGAATGTATTTTTCTGTATTTTCTTGAGGGATTATTCATGTCCTCTTTTTTTATAAGATATTTTCTCTATTGACATTTCAATTGATTACTCCTCACCTGGTCACCCCTCTGAAAAATCAAAAACAAAAACAAAAAACAGACCCTGTTTCCTCTCCACCTCCTGCTCATCCACCTACCCTTTCCCACTTCCTGGCCCTGACATTCCCCTGTACTGCGGTATAAACTTGGCAGGACCAAGGACCTCTCTTCCCATTGATGACCAACTAGGCAATCCTCCGCTATACATATGCTGCTGGAGCCATGAGTCCCACCATGTGTGCTCTTTGGTTGATGGTTTGGTCCCTGAGAGCTCTGAGGGTACCATTTAGTTCATATTCATGTCCTCTTTTAAAGGTATCTGTCACCTTTATAAATTTCTATTTAAGATCTTCTTGTAACTCAGTTTTACTAGGACACCCAGGATCTTCTGTAGCAGGATAGCTGGGCTATGGAGATGCTATATTGCCCTGGGTCTCTTGGATTGTGTTGGTAAGCTATCCTTTATGCATTGGATTTTCATTGATGGCAGATAAGCTTCTCAAGAAGGTGGGAGGAGACATGTGATGGACAGTGGAGATCAGAGTACTCAGCTCTGCTGGCTGTGCCTGAGGCAGACCCCACTCTGAAGGCTGTGACCTGGGCAGATTCAACTGGGATGGCACATATATCCAACTGTTATGGGATTGGTTGAGCAGGGTCCCAAATTGATTAGTCTGGGGGCACCTATAAGTTTCCACAAGGAGGCAGCATGATCTTGGAATCCAGAAAGGCTCTCCCTGACCTAAGAGCAAGCAAAGAACTAGAAAATGGTGATAAGGGGAACACAAGCCACTCAACTCTGCTGTCTGTCCCAGGAAGATCAAATGGGGTTGTGGCATATTTGACTATGATGGGATTGTTCAGGCAGGGTTCCAAGCTGGTTTATCTCCACACTTACCTCCCGCATTGGAAGATTTCCACAAGAGAAGGATGCTCTTGGGATTCCATAAGACTCCTCCAGACAGAAGAGCAAGTCCAGTGTCTTAGTCAGGGTTTCTATTCCTGCACAAACATCATGACCAAAAAGCAAGTTGGGGAGGAAAGAGTTTATTCAGCTTATTTCCACATTGTTGTTGATCACCCTAGGAAGTCAGGACTGGAATTCAAGCAGGTCAGGAAGCAGGAGCTGATGCAGAGGCCATGGAGGGATGTTTCTTACTGGCTTACTTTTCCTGGCTTGCTCAGCCTGCCCTCTTATAGAACCCAAGACTTCCAGCCCAGGGATGACACCACCCAAAAGGAGCCCTACCCCTTGATCACTAACTGAGAAAATGCCCCATAGCTGGATCTCATGGAGGCACTTCCTCAACTGAAACTCCCTTCTCTGTGATAACTCCAGTTGGCACACAAAACCAGCCAGTACAATTGACCCCTTGTCAACTTGACACACAAACATATCACTAGTAAGCCTTAACCTTTACTTTCTTATTCATCCCCAAGATCTAAAGTCCCAGTCTTTGCATACTAAAAGTTCAATCCACTTAAAATATCCAATATCTTTTAAAATTTAAAGTCTCTTAACTGTAGGCCCCACTAACATACTTTCTTCCTTCAAGAGGGAAAAATATTAGGGCACAGTCACAATCAAAAGCAAAACCAATGTCTGGGATCCAACTCACCATCTTCTGGGCTCCTCTAAGGGCTTTGGTCACTTCTCCAGCTCTGACCTTTGTAGCACAAAACTTGTCTTCTAGGCTCCAGATGCCTGTACTCCACTGCTGCTGCTGTCCTTGGTGGTCAATGCATGGTACTGACATTTCTAAAACACTGGTGTCTTCCTATGTAAATAGGCTTCACCAATAGCTGCTCGTAGACTGATTTCATGGTGTCACAAACCTCAACTCCTTTGCATGACCCCTTCAGTCCTAGGTGATCAATTGCAAGCAGAGGCGACCCCTTCACCAATGGTCTTCCATGGCCTCTCACTGTGCCAAGTCTCAGCTGCTCTTCATGACCCCTTCATGCCTTCAAAACCAGTACCACCTGGGTGACTCTTACACATTGCCAAGTCCTGCTGCAGCACAAGGTACAACCTTGGCTATCTCTGGAACACAGCCACTTTCTGCTCTCAGAAAACACTTCCCAGAAGATGTCACCTCAGTGATGCTGGTCTCTTCTTAATCACCACTAATTTCTTAGCTCTAGCTAACCAGCATCAATAGTCCTAGTAATGTAAAGTTTTCACTTTGGTAGTTCTGGTATCTTGTTAATCACAGCTGATTCTTCAGTCCCAGCTAACCAAAACCAAAGAATCTTCACAATCAAAACAACATGGCCCTGATAAGAGTCTTTAATCTTCCCTCTGAAATTTCACAAGCTAGGCCTCCATCTTCTGCATTGCTCTCAACATGATCTTCCAAGCTCCTACAGAACATCCCATAGAGTTCTCAAGAACCAATGGCTATTCTAGGCCAAACTTCCAAAGTCCTCCTACAGTCCTTCCCAAAACATGGTCAAGTTGTCACAGGAATACTCCACTATACTGATACCAATTTGTCTTAGTCAGGTCTTCTATTCCTGCACCAACATCATGACCAAGAAGCAAGTTGGGGAGGAAAGAGTTTATTCAGCTTACACTTCCACATTGCTGTTTATCACCAAAGGAAGTCAGGACTGGAACTCAAGCAGGTCAGAAAGCTGGAGTTGATGCAGTGGCCATGGAGGGATGTTCCTTACTGGCTTACTTTTCCTAGATTGCTTAGCCTGCTCTTTTATAGAACCTAAGACTTTCAGCCCAGGGATGGCCCCACCCACAAGGGGCCCTACCCCCTTGATCACTAACTGAGAAAATGCCCCACAGCTGGATCTTATGGAGGCACTTTCTCAACTGAAACTCCCTTCTCTGTGATAATTCCAGTCTGTGTCAAGTTGGCCCACAAAACCAGCCAGTACATCCAGTATGTTTAGCTCTTGATATCACAAATCCATGTTTTACCAGTTATGTAGAAGACAGAGTATATGATTATTTTAAAGATCTCAAAAAAGTAGTGGGACCTAATCTTTAATGTGAGTTGGTACGTTGGATATGGTTGAATTTGATAATATTCAAGGTCACAATGTGGATTTTGCAGAGATAACACTTAAAAAAATAATGATTTCATGAAAAATTACAATAATATTATTGGAAACATGTATCATCAGAGGATGACATTGAGTGGCAACTATTTGTAGCATTTATAATCTTACTTATTTTTCTCACTGAGTTCCCACAAATCTGTATAAGGTGAAAAGCTGGTTGATTTATTTTTTGGTTTGTGTACCCTATAAGGAATTTTCTAAAGATTATGGAGACAAATCTGTTCTTCTGTTACATCTTCTCCGTCTTGAACATATATGACTTGATTCTAAGAGACTGATGCATTGCAAACTCTCCTGAGGCACTCTGAATGGATGGCTAATACTAAATCCTAATCTTAATACCTGAATCTTAAAAATCAAACCAACAAAGAACAACACACTCACAGCCTTCGCATCTATTCAAATTTTGTCTCTTTGATGAATCTAAGAACTATTAAAGTAAGTTTATGACTCACCCAGCATCTGCTAGCACTTTATCCCTTGCCTTCTGTTCACCTTCGCATATACTTGTTATTCATAGACTATCTCCACATATTCCAGATATTGGCCAGATTTATCATACTCATTTTCTAAATCCTCGTAAAATAGAAGCATAAGTTGCAAGCTAATATGAAATTTTCTCTCCATGATATATATTTGTGAGCAAATTAAGAGAAAATTTTAATTAATGAAAACCACAAATATTATTGCCTATTGGAGTACAAAGAACAAACTACTCCACTGCTAATTACATATAAAGTCAAATACACAGGGGAATGGATAATCACAAAAGCACAGAATGCAATTACTCTAAATGCCATAATTTTATTGTTTTAAGATATACCTATTAAATCATTAATGATTTCTAGTAAATTAAGCATGTTGGGTATTCAACTATGTTCTTTAATTATCTGGGTCCTTAAGTGTATATGTACCTTTTATATACCTCTTTCTTATGAGAAAATGTGGCTGCATATCACTAATACAGCTCTTCTTATGAACAAGTAGTGTGAGTTAATTAGAGAAGGAGATGAAACACTTTATTTAGATGAGTAATGTGGCACTCAGCAGCACCTGAAGCATGATTAAGAACTTATTTTCTATAAAAAGCTCTTGGACTAAAGTCTTCTGCCAATCCAGAGGAAAGGGAATCAGCATGTACTGTGTCTTTCACTAGCTAGGATAGGACAGTCTAAACAAAATCACCTCAGTGGGGAGATATTTACTTGGCTTACACAAGCAGGACACATTAAGAGAAATTGGGGCACTAAGTTAGAAACAGAAATCATAGAGAAATACTGCCCACTAGCTTGCTCACTGTCTCATACTCAGTAGCTTTTTTATACAGTTCAAGTTAGTGAAAGGTGTGGGCCCTCCCACATTAATTAACAAGGTAGACAATACAGCAGAGATACACCCATAGGGCAATTTCATCTGAGAAAACTCTCAATTGAAACTCCTTTTCATTCAACTTTGGACCAGTGGCTTATTCTCATCCTGTAGGTCATGGTGCCTTTAGGGTCAAATGACCCTTTTACAGGAGTCAATTAAGACCATTTGAAAACACAGATATTTATGTTACAAGTCATAACAGTAATAAAATTCAAGTTGTGAAGTAGCACTAAAATTAACTTAATGGTTGGGAGCTCGCCACAGTAATAAGGAACAATATTAAAGGGTCAGAGCATTAGGAATGTTGAAACCACTGCTCTAGACTGAAAAGTTGATAGTTACCTTGTATTAAGACAAGGGAGCGAACCAAGAAACCAGAAAATATTCAAAAAGATATAACTCATTTCTGTGACTTTGTCCAAAAATGAAAATCTTGCATTCCATGTTTTCTGTCAAAAGTTATCAAGCAGGAATGTCACTGCTCTGGTTATTCCAGATGCCATCATCTGTTCAGTGTTGGTTTCTCAGTCAATTCTGCTTCAGTCTTGAATGTTCTAGTCACACTTGCATATCTTATCACTTAGAACTGCCTGATTTTTTTTAATCAATTAGTGCACTTATTCAGTCATCGAGAGGTATGACAAGTAGCATCTTTGTTGCCATTAGTAAATAAAACAATTTTTAAACTATGACTTATTTCATTTTTATTTTTATCTAATATGTTATGTCATTTGGTTACTTATTTGGCAGTTGAGAAATGAGTTGTGCTAATTGTGTTTCTCACATAACATTAACATTGAAGTAAGAAACATAAGTATTCTAATTAGTTTTTGCTTGACACTTGACTAAAACTAAGAAGTTCTAATTAAATTAATCTTTTTTCCATCCATTACCTGACTAATCCTTTAATAAAATTTTTGATAAGTTTATATAAAATTAAGATCTAATTTCTTCCTGAAAGGAGCAACATGATATCATAAGAGAAGACAAAATCATCAGAGAAAGCAACAGGCATTGGCTACAGGATGTAGTTAGTCATCATTTAACCAATCCAAAACCCAAGAAAATCATTTTATGAACACTAGAAAACCAATAGCACCTAAATTGTGTTCATTGTGATTGTTGAAGATATCATTTACAATATATGTTTTGACAGAGAAACCAAAATATCATCACAACAACTTTATTTTGGACTTGATTTAGTTAAAGACTTCTGTGGAGTTTGATGTGACTACATTATTATGTCCAAGCCAATTATGTAAGAGCAAAGACTACATTTTAATTTATACAAAACATCTTTCCACAGTGTAGACTCATCTTTTCTCTACTCTATTTGTCTTGAGGGTAGTGATGGAGGACATTGTTCTAGTAGTAATTTCAGACCACAACATTACTCCAGTCTAGAAGAAAGTTAGTTCTCACTAGGTATAAGAATACAACACAATACCAAAATATACTACTACATTACCTATGTATTTAACAAATAGCAACTTGTTTAACGTTTGGTTTTATATTTCCTTGTTACAGTATACTCTGTCATAATCTAGTCTAAATCAGCATAACTGAAAACCCTTAGAAGTTCTCTCTCTCTCTCTCTTTTTTTTTTGAGGTTCCATTTCTTTATTTTTAACCTTTTCATACCTCTAACCCCTTTGTGAGATCTTATCATGCTGATTCTTCCAAACTTCATGAATTTAACTTTCATAATGCCTATCTGAATATAAAGTGTCAGAAACATTCATGAATCCAATATTTTGAACCTTTGAATTAATGTGTAATAAGATGTTTGATACATTTTAAATAGACTGATCCTAATTTTTTTTCAAACTAAGAGACAATGAAAAAAGTTGATAAGAGTCCTTATTACTCTTGTTAAAATAAAGAAATTCTACATAAGGCAGTTAGAACAGCAGTAATAACGGAAATTATTTATCTAGAGGAAAAATATTGCAGAGGTAAAATTAGCATTGGGTTTTTAAGATCCTAAGCTAATGGCATGAAGTATAATATGGCTATGATTTTATTCATAGTGCCACAAAAAGCAATAAGCATTTTCATAAAAATTAATACCAACGAGGTTGAGCATGGTCATCAATGCATTGTGTTTGATGTGCTGTCATGAATTATTTTGAATTGTGAAACAAATATAAGGCATGTATTTCTAAATGAGTGGTAGATTAAGTAAGAATGACCCTGTAGGCACATACATGTGAATGTTTTGATCATAATTGGTGAAACTATTTGAGTAGGTGTGGTCTTGGAGGGCACGTGTTACTGGAGTTGGGCTTCAAGATTTTAAAATGTCAAGTTATCTTTGCATTTAGCCTCACCACCATCACCAGCAGCAGCAGCAGCAGCAGCTCCACCACCACCACACAGCCTTGTGGTTATAGCCTCAGTATGTCCACTCTCAGATACTGCTACAGCACTATGCATCCCTAGTTGCTGTCACATTCTCTAACATGATTATCATGGATTTACTCTCTAAAACTGAAAGTCAATAAAATCCTTTATAAGTTGCATGGTCATAGTATCATAGTACAACAGCCAACATGTAACTACGACAACATGATGTAAACATAAATTAGAATAAACATATAATAGTAATTCCTTAACTCCTTGAAAGGTTTTCCATAAGTAATTTCTTTCATACAGCTATGAAAAATGCAAAGTCCTTGCCCCCAGAAAGTCTCTTCAATAACACGTATGTAAGTCTCCTCTGAGACAGAGAAGGTATGTCATTTTTCAAAAATCATCACTGTTACAGTAGGAGAGTGATTGCATTGATACCTCATTATTATCTAGAATCTGACTCAAACCTTCAAATTTTAACATAACTTCAGTTTTATATTGTTATATCCCAAGAGAGGTAGCTGCTTAACCTTGAAATTTTCAAAATAAAAGAGTAATTGAAATAAGCCACAAGTTAGAAACTAAAATAGTGTTCACATTCCAATAATTTTAATCTATCATCCCCCCGATAAAACTGAGCAGCATTGTGGAATTATGGGCATTAATAAACTCATATTTCTCCTTGCTAGAAATGTGGAGAGTGTATCTGTTATTATTGAGAGCACAAATTTAGCTATGGCTCAGGCAAAAAACTCTGTTAATATGTATGACCTTCTTCCTTTGTTTCATGAGGTTTCACTGAAGGTCCCTGTTTTATCATAGAGAAAATATTTAAAACCATATAGTTCTGGTAGTGTTAAATTGTAAATTATTATTTCATCACCAGAACAACCATGTTTGTAGCAATTTCTTAGCCATTTTTAATAATTGCAGCATGATTTCAGCGTCTTACACTAAGAATTCTTCATATTTCTTTGCTTCAGTTGCAGAACAGAAATATTAAACAGTAGTTTGGGACTCCCTCTCGACTAAATAAATGATTTTGAACCAAGTCATAAACTTCAGGTGACTGAGCAGCTCAGTTCACTAAAATATTTATGCCTGGCTTTAAACATTCTATAAAAATACAAACATCAATTCCCAGAACTCTTCTAACATTTTAAAGGTTTACATGCCAGTTGCTTTGGGAGGCTTTATGTAAACATTTTTTTTTTGAGACTACCTGAGTTGCTTATTTTACACAGAAGCCCCAAACCCCAAGGTCAATCATATTACTATATCACAGTCAGTGTAGAAACAAGTTGCCCATTTTGTAGTTAAATAGTCAGAATATATGAAACAGTTTAAGTTAATGTACAAACCCACCCACTGATTGAAATATAAGATCATCATTGCTATGCAGGACTTCCTATAATTTTAAGAAGAGATACTAACTGAAATTGTAAAAGCTACCAATCATTAGACAAACTTCTACAGTCACAAATACAATGGAGATCTTTGTCATGTAAGGAAATAAAATCATATTCACCATTTTATAATTTGAGTCATCCATATGAGTAAAGATGACTAATCTATTGTTTTATACCTAAAATGTATCTTCCAGGATAAATTCATTAGTAACTATATACTTATATCTCTCTAATATATTCATGCAACAGAAATCAGCTTCCAGGCAAGTGCATAAAATATGCATATCAATATTAACTTTTAAAATATATTTTTAAAAGGGAGCAAAATTAATTAATTATTAATATACATTAATTTATATATTTAAGACTTTGCAATAATTTACTGACTCTGAGTGTTATATTTTACATTTTGCAAAGTCGGATAACCAAATTGGTCGGGTGTGCCCACAGAGGAAATTGATATATAAGGCTCTAAATGGTGGACTGAAATCGTTGATTCAAATAGCAGCTTTACCATCTGTCAGATGAATGACCTTCAGCATTCTTTCAAAATTTAGGGATACTGGTTTTTGTCATTGAAAAAAGAATTCTGTCTACATCACAGTAAAATAACAGATGCAAATATGGCAATTAATATCAAAGCACTTTACCTGGAAAGCTCGTGGGATAAGTAAGTGTTTAATATTAGTGCACTGTTGAAATACAGTATTTGTGGATCACTGATGAGAGATCATATGTAAATGAAGCAGAAAGGATATTCCAGCTCATCTTTACTTATTATCTTATAAGCTACATTTTCTCAGCTATGTCTGATCCTATTTGTCTTTTGTACACATACCTCTGGTCTGTCTCTATAAAATAGCATTGTCAGAGAGCTAGGTAAGCAGAATTTGATGGCTCCACATAGGGATTCTACTTAGAAACTTCAGTTCCAAGAATTGGGGTTGTGTACACTGATTTCTTTCTTGGAATATATTTTCTAGCATTATATCAAAGGAATAACAAATATGCTCAGAAACTGAACTGGATAGTTTATGTCAACTTGACACAATCTGGATTTGTCAGAGAGGAGGGAGCCTCAACTGAGAAAATGTCTCCATATTAGGCTGTAGACAATGCCTATATAGGCATTTTCTTAATTATAGATAGAGGAGGTCCTGTCCATTGTTGGCTGTGCTATAAATGAAACAGAACTTTTACATTCTATAAGAAAACATGCTGAGAAAACCATGGAGAGCAAGCTAGTAATCAGCACCCTTCCATGGCTTCTGCATCAGCTACTGTCTTCAGGTTCCTGACCTCACTGCTTTTGATGATGAACTGTTACTTTGAACAGTAAGTCAAATCAACCCTTTTCTCCCCAACTTCCTTTGTTTGTCATGGTGTTTCATTGCAGCAGTGGAAACCTACAGACTTCATGATTCCAACTTTCTACATTCCTAGTAGGCATAGTCTAACAGAAAACTAAATGTTTCTTTAATTTGTATAATCTTTCTGTCCATTTTCCACATGAGTTATATTGCAATTGTACCTTTTGGGATTGGGAGAAATAAATCTGCATTTCACATTACTAGAAGGTGCAATATAAGCTTCTAAATTAGGGAAGTAACTGACATTAATACCCAGTCATGATACTTATGAATTACAATAGTCACCATCATGACACCCTTAAGGGTACAATGTTGGCATGCATATCTTGACTTGTAATCAATAGCTCTTTAGTTGGGCTTAAGACCTATTCTATAAGAAGAAAATCATGGCTGATACCAGAAAGTACTCCAACTATCTAAAGCTCGTGACATCATGTATCATGGAGGAGAACCTACAACCACAACTTTATTAAATCAGCACAATCCCTAACATTATCAATATTTATTCTCTTACAGATAAGTGTAGTTCTCACCCATCATCAAGAAAACTTCTTTTTGAAACAGACACTATTATACAAAACCACAACCCTTTCTCTTTTTTTTTGTTATAAAAAAATCATCATTGAATTTAATGTCTTAAAATTATTTTTTTCATTTTGTACATAGAAAACAGTCAAAGTCATGGAATGATTTTTCACACATGTTCTCTTATTTTATACCTGGTATTTAATATAGAGACTGACCTGTTGTTGATCCTACTTGTGGATGAGCAAATTAGATGTTAATAGTTAAAAGATTAGGATTGTAACAAAATATAAAACATCTCTGCCAATACTAAAAACTAAGATGATATTTTCTACAATGCAGTAAAATTCACAATGACTAAGTTATGGGGTATGCCTAGGTATATAGACATCTAACAACATAGAAATATACAAGGACAAAATAGCATTAATATACAATGAAATTTTATTCAGCCATGTAGAAAATGTAATATTGTTTAGAAAAACATGTATATAATATATGATTATATTGAACAAATAAAATGAGACTCAGACAAATATTACATGATATTTTTTATTTACAAGTACTAAATTCTGTACATAGTCACAAAATCATTTATGTGTCAAATAATGTGAAAGTAGAAGTGAAACTGTCTAGGAAAAAGAAAAATGAAATGTACTAGGAGAGATGGAGTGCATGGGAGGAATATCATCCTAACAGCAAGTATGATCTTACACTATACATTCACATGACATTGGGATGTGCCATGAATGTATGCCAATAAAAAAGATAACATTAAAGTTCAAAATAAATCTATCAATCCCCTACATTGCTACCTAGTATTCTCACCATTCTTGATTCCTAAATATAGCAACCAAGTGTTTCTATCAACTACTATAAATGGTAGTGGTTTTATTCCTAAAATGAAAATCTGTCCAAAGCACTCACATCCTTAAACTCATCATTAGCTTTCTGTTTTTCTACTGATCAACTCCAAATCTCATTCGATACTTCTTATTTCCTACTTTGTGATGAAAAAAAGAAAAGACTGTCTAAAATGAATCCCAGAATGTATTTTTTATCTCATATAAACCTAAATATTTGCTGTATTAGCCATACATTCTATTTGGCTCACTAAACTATTTAAAATACTTTCACAATCTGTTATTTAATTCAATTTGGTTGTTAATCTTTGCAATCAACAGTGCTGTAAGTTTACATAGTTGAATGCACAAGTCTCAATAAGCATTTTTTTCTACATAATATACTCTGCTATTAAGTAATAGCTAGCTTGATGGGACTAGGAAATGTTTGTCCTTCTCTTAAGAGGAAGCTGTATTTTATTTTACTATTTTGTCATCATTTTTTCTTATTTTGTGTGTTTCTTTAACATAGTATAACCTCTTCTTGATCCACCTTTTCTTTGATACTTTCTATATTATCAGACTTCTATCCATGCAGATGGCAATTCCAATATTTATTGTAAAACACAACATACTTTATATATTTGCTGAGGAGAATTTGTCCTCCCCATCCCAGACAGGCCAAAATAACATTCATACCAAACGCATAGAAACAGCTATTAACATGGTTTACAGCTATGACACTTATTTTTGTGTTTTTACTCTGAATTTGTATTTCAAATGAGGTATATCCTCATTATCTCAGACAGAACCCAGACTTCTCCAAGAAGTGAGATAATAGAATACTTTATTTCTTCTGCAAATGAGTTGCTTTTAAATTGAAATGTGCCAGATCTAAGGTGACAGAAAATTCTTCTATTATGAAATATTCACAAAAGTTCAATATATATTACCCTATCTGTACATTTTACCAAATGTATTATTATGATGACTCTATGCCTATACTATAAAGGAATATGGAAATTATTACTTAGTGCTTGGAACCTTTGAAAGGTTATTATAAGCAACACATAAAATTGTTAAATTTTATGAGGATAGAAAGATGTGTACAATATATCTGAGGTTTCCCTTCCCAATTAAGACAATTAGAAAAAATGCCATTTTTTTCAATATAGAAAACAAAAAAAATCTGCTTGGAATGAGAAAGGGAGGGGGAAATATGGGGAGGACTTATGTGAGAGTGTACTGGGAGGAAAGAGGCTGATTTTGGGGTGTAAAGTGAATAAATACATAATTTTAATTGGAATTAAAAATAGAAAATCTGCTTAGAATGAGAGAACTAACATAATAATGAAGAACCACATTGCCATAAGCTTTAAAGGATGGAGAAGGTTATAGCCCTGCATTCTCCCTTAAAGCATATATTAACCAGTGTGGTAGAACTTGCAGAGAGAATACCTTTACACTGAAAAGCTTGTTCAAGGTCTGAAGAGGTTGACAGAGAGAACATTGAAAGAAACCTAAATTAGCCACAAAGGATTCCACAAAAAAATATATTATTTTTTCAAGAAAATTTAAAATTATAGTGAAATAGCTTGTTGCCTCAATTTTGGTCCATATTAAAAGAACCAAAATCCAAGGCACTAAGAGTGTGTATCCATGAATCTTCACCCATTACTTCCAATATGTAAATTGTTTTGTTTTGTTTTGTAGTTCATGTTACTGTAAAGAAGTAGCTCACTAAATTGTCCAGACTGGCCTTGAACTCAAGACACTCCTCCTAATTCAATCTCCAAGTTCCATAATTTTAGTCACATTTTCCTTAAAGAGGTACATTTTTGGTTTGTGAATTAACTTATTTAAGTCTAGTATACCAATGTTCACTCCCTTCCTATTCATGATACACTCAATAGTACTTAAGATGTTCTTTTAGGAAGCATCCATAGAAAAAAAGGAAGATGACTTTAATAAAAATATTCTTAGTCCAGTTCATGACAACATGACAATGTGATATCTGCTTTGGCATCACACTGTTTCTGTCATTAATATAGAGGGAATAATGAGGAAGAAATGGAAAAATGAATGAAATACACACACACATACATATATATACATGTATATATATACATATATATACATGTATATATATATACATGTATATATATATACCCAGTGATTTTTCTTATTTAGATTTCCTTGGACATTTGTGAACAGTAGTATCATTTTTCAAAAGTCTATTGAACAATCAGAAGAATATCAAAGTCCCTAATTTTCACTTATTTTGCTGTGCTGAATCATTAGTAATGAGATATAAGTAGTAATTATAAATTTGATATATGCCTAAATAAATGAAGTATAGACAAAGCCTATTATATTACATTCATGGAAAAATATTGCTATAAAATAAAGACAGTTTGCAAATAATGAGTACATAGATACCCTACTTTTTTTTTTATTTTAGATATTTTCTTTATTTACATGTGAATTTCTCCTTTCCCAGTTTCCCCTCC